>NC_061116.1:14535850-14547311 GCF_002878395.1 Capsicum annuum
ATTAAAGATGAATTAGTAAGTTCAATTATGATTTCAATTAATCTCATAGTAATTACATGATCAATTAAGTGTTTTATCCTTAGCAGAATAATTAATTGACATATTTATTTGAAATGATTCAAATTAAGCCATTATTAGTAATAACAATATTGATTTAACTAAAATTAAACATGAATTGATGAGTTCACTTACAATTTCAATTAATATAATAGTAATTACATAATTAACTAAGTGTATTCATCCCGAGTAGAGTGATCAATCAATCAATTTTATTTGAAATGATTCAAATTAAGTCATTATTAGTAATAACTAAATTGATTTAACTAAATTAAATATAAACTTACAATTTCAATCAATCTCATAGTAATTAAATGATCAACTAATTGTATTCATCATGAGTAGAGTGATCAATTGACTAATTTTATTTAAAATGGATCAAATTAGGTCATTATTCATAATAACTAAATTGATATAACTAAAATTAAATATGAATTGATAAGTTCACTTACAATTTCAATTAATCTCATAGTAATTACATGATCAATAATGTGTATTCGTCTCGAGGAGAGTGATCAATCGACCAATTTTATTTTAAATTAATCAAATTAAGTCATTATTAGTAATAACTAAATTGATTTTAACTAAATTAAAGATGAATTGATAAGTCCACTTACAATTTTGATTAATGTATTCGTACTTAATAGAATGCTCAATTGATAAATTTTATTTGAAATGATTCAAATTAAGCAATTATTAGTAATAACTAAATTGATTTAACTAAAATTAAAGACAATACCTTAGACAAGGGGACAAACATTTGAGTTCTATTAAAAATATCTGAGCTTTAGTATTTTAAATTATTTTCCAACATATATCCTATATGTTTGATAATTTTCAACTAACGAGTCATATATTGCAACAACTTAGTCATATGTTGCAACATATGTCTTTATTTGTTTGATAATTTTTAATAGATGAGTCATTTATTGCAACAGGTTAGTCATCTGTTGCAACATTTGTCTATATTTATTTGGTCATTTTCAACAGATGTCTTTATCTGTTTGGTCATTTTCAATAGATTACTCATCTTTTGAAACATGTTGGTCATCTATTGATTCATATTAAGACATTATATTAGTAATAACTAAATTGAATTAACTAGAATTAAACATGAACTAATAAGTTCAATTACAGTTTCAATTAATCTCATGGTAATTAAATGATCAGCTAAGTGTGTTCGTCTTGAGTAGAGTGATCAATTGACCAACTTTTTTTTAAATGATTCAAACCAATACATAATTAGAAATAACTATATTGATTTAACTAAAATTAAAGATGAATTAGTAAGTTCACTTACAATTTCAATTAATTTTATAGTAATTACATGATCAACTAAATATTTAGTCTTAAGTAGAATGATCAATTGACCAATTTTTTTTTGAAATAATTAAAATTAAGCAATTATTAGTAATAACTAAATTGATTTAACTAATATTAAAGATGAATTGATAATTTTAATTGCGATTTCAATTAATCTTATAGTAATTACATGATCATCTAAGTATATTTGTCCTGAGTAAACTGTTAATTGACCACTTTTATTTGAAATGATTCAAATTAAGACCTTATTAGTAATAGCTAAATTGATTTAACTAAGATTGAATATGAATTGATAAGTTCAATTACGATTTTGATTAGTCTCATATTAATTACACGATCATCTTAGTGTGTTCGTTCTGAGTAGTAGAGTGATCAGTTGACTAATTTTATTTGAAATGATTCAAATTAAGCCATTATTAGTAATAGCTAAATTAATTTAATAATTACAATTTCAATTAATCTTATAGTAATTACATGATCATTTAAGTGTATAACCTATTACAACAGATTTAACCTGTTGCAACAATGAGTCATCTGTTGAAAATTATCAAACATATATACACATATGTTGCAACAGATTGGTCATATGTTGTAACAAATGTCTTTATCTATTGGTCATTTCCAACAGATGACCAATTTGTTGCAACATATGACTTTATCTATTTTTTATTTCCAACAGATTATTAATCTGTTGCAATAGATGACTAATTTGTTGCAATGGATGTCTTTATTTGTTTGGTTATTTTCAACATATTACTAATTTGTTGAGACGATCAATCTGTTGCAATAGATGTCTTTATCTACTTGGTCATTTCCAATAGATTCCTAATCTTTTGCAACAAATGGGCCATCTGTTATCAATCTATCTTTAATTTTGTTGTAATAGTAAATAATCTTGTATTATTATTTAATTTTAGTCTATTACCTTGCTCTCAACCAAACACACTCTTTTTTGTAATTGATTCTTTCCACTCCCGAACGCTCAAAAACCTACACCTCATAACATCTTAAAAAATAGGCAGAATGAAAAAAATAAGAATAAACTCAGTCAATCAAATATAGCTTTTCTCATTCATTACATAAAAAATATTTACAACATTAGGTAGATCCGACAAAATAAACTACATATGATAAAAAAAATATATAACCTAATTATTGTTATTATTATTATTATTGTCAATCGAAAATCCATTGGGCAGTAGACCCCTCAGCCATTGAATCCCACGAAGCACACTTGCTCTCGCGGCGCCTAATTCTCACTCGAGTTTATGAATCAACCTTTCAAGTTACTACACAGTGTCAAGTAGAATCGCCATGTACTAAATCAGATCATTCATATCTAGAACATGCATGAACAAATAACGTAAAACACTAAACCACATATGCTACAAACTGGTAGTTTAACAAAAAAAAAATGTAAAACTTAACTAAAAAATAGATGCATGTTAATAATCTTCATATTAGAACAAGAAAATAAAAGATACCTTAACGGACAAACAAGAAATTTATTTTTAAAAGAAAAGTGATTGAAGATATAATGACGATTTTATGCAAGACAAGATGCAAGAGATAGAGCTGAGGAGACCTATTTATAAAAGATTGAATGAGTGAGTACTCCAGTTTGTTAGACAAAAAATCACGACCGTTTACCTCTATTTTAATAATTATATCTCCTAATTAAATCAAACTTGGTGACTTTTCGATTATTTCAATTAAAAAATAGATTTATATACACAAAAGGTGAAAAGTCATAACTTTTTAGCTTTTTGGTATTTTAGTTATTTAAATTAAATAGCTAAAAAATTGTGTTTATCATATTTTTTTCATATTATTTATTTACAAATTATTTTTTTAATTAAATGATCGAAAAGTCATGACTCTTCTGTTGCAACATATGACTCATCTGTTGGAGTAATTGATTTATTTTTGCAACATATGGTTCATCTGTTGCAACAAATTGTTCATTGGTTGCAACATATTGTTCATTAGTTGAAAAAACAAATCAATAGTAAGATTTATTCAATAGAAACAATAACAAATCATCATTTATCAATACACCATTTTTACCATGAGATTAATTGAAATTGTAATTGTACTAATGTATCTTTAATTTTAGTTAAATCAATATAGTTATTTCTAATGATGGCTTAGCTTGAATAATTTCAAATAAAATTGGTCAATTGATCACTCTACTCAGGAAAAATATACTTAGCTGATCATGTAATTACCATGAGATTAATTGAAACTGTAATTGAACTTACTAATTTATATTTTATTTTAGTTAAATCAATTTAGTTATTACTAATAATGGCTTAATTTGAATCAATATATGACTAACATGTTGCAATAGATGAGTAATCTGTTGAAAAAGACCAAACAGTTAAAGACATCTATTGAAAATGATCAAACAGATATAGACATCTGTTGCAACAAATGACTAACCTGTTGCAATAAATAACTCATCTATTGAAAATTATCAAACAAATATAGACATCTATTGCAACAGATGACTAAATTATTGCAACATATGACTCATCTGTTGGAAATTATTAAATAGACAAGATATATGTTGAAAAGCAATTTAAAATCCTAAAGGTTAAATGGTTTTAGGAGTACTCAAACATTTGTTCCCTTGTCTAAGGTTTTGTGTTAAAGACTTGTCTTCAATTTTAATTAAATTAATTTAGTTATTATTAATAATTGCTTAATTTGAATCAATAAATGACTAACCTGTTATAAACATCTGTCGCAGCAGATGACTAACTTATTGCAACAAATAGGTCATCTGTTGGAAAATAATTAAAATACTAGAAAACTCAAATATTTTTAGGAGAACTCAAATGTTTGTCCCATTATCTTATAGACGTCCTTAATTTTAGCTAAATCATTTTAGTTATTACTAATAATTGCTTAACTTGAATCAACAGATGAATAACATGTTGCATCAGATGGTTCATCTATTGGAAATTATCAAACAGATAGAAAATCTATTGTAATAGATGGGTCAACTATTAGAAAACAATTAAAATACTAGCGAACTTAAACGTTTTTAGGAGAACTGAAACATTTGTCCCCTTGATCCTCTTCCATTTGATGTATGATGTATTATCTTTGCCTTCTTTACCTGTTTCATGAAATTTTTCATGTGTTTTACTTATTCGTTGTGCCCCTGTTAAAATTTTTGAAATTTTCTTAGGTCAAATTTTGTTCGTATATCACTTGAATATTACTTCATAGGTGATTTTGTAAGTAAAATTATGATTTTTGTTAAATTGCTTATTTGATGTATCTGCTACTGCTACAATGGATAGAACTTGCAACATGAATCCAACATATGAGTTATCTGTTGCAACAAGTGAGTAATTTGTTGCAACATATGACTAATCAGTTACAACAGATGACCCATATGTTGAATTCATGTTACAATACTATAATACAAATCCAACAAATGAGTAATCTGTTGCAATATATGACACATCTGTTGTAACAGATTAACCACATGTTGTTGCAACATATGACTCATATATTACAACAGATTAGTCATAGATGTTGCAATAAATTACTAATCTATGCAACAGATTAGTCGTATATGTTGCAATAGATTACTAATCTGCATAACAGATTAGTCTTATATGTTTCAACAGATTAGTCTATATGTTACAAAAGATTACTAATCTGCGCAACAGATTAGTTATATATGTTGCAACAGATTACTCATTTATTGGATTCACGTTACATATTTATCTATTATTGAAAAAACAACAGTAGCAGATACATCTAGATGAGAAATTCAACTAAAAATAATAAACATCAACAAATCAAGTTCCTCATTTTTGTCATAACTAAAAAGCCCTAATTTTTTACCTGTGAAAATTGAAAAGAAATGATAAAGAACTCGAAGTTATTGTCGTCGGAATGTTGTAATAGATTACTCATCTGTTGCAACAGATTAGTCATATCTATTACAATAGATTACTAATCTGCGCAACAGATTAGTCATATATGTTGCAACAGATTACTCATCTGTTGGATTCACGTTACATGTTTTATCCAGTGTTGAAAAAACAACAGTAGCAGATACATCCAGATGAAAAATTCAACTAAAAAATAACAAACATAAAAAAAATAACAAACATCAACAAATCAAGTTCCTCGTTTTCGTCATAACTAAAAAGCCCTAATTTTTTACCTGTGAAAATCGAAAAGAAACGATGAAGAACTCGAAGTTGTTGTCGCCGGAGAATGTTGTCATGTCGACTGACGGTTCAAAGTAAAAAAGGAACGGGCAAGAACTCAAAACTATTTGTCGCCAGAGGTTGAAGTTGCACAAGATTGAAGGGAGAAATTTGAAAAGTTGTTGGTTCAGAGAAGTTAGAGAGAGAAACTATCAAGCGAAACTGAGAAGAGAGATTGATTTGCAGAGAGAAGAAAGTTTTGTGGGTGTGGGTTGATTTTTATTTTTGAAAAGATTAAAAAGTTTGAAAAATATTAATCAAATCCACAATTAACCTAATCAAGTTTCTTAATTATGTTTGACCCTTTAAGTTGATCAATGTCACCAATCCTTCTTTCAAGATTTAAAAGTCACTTTTCCTCCAATTTTCTCAAGAAACTTCCTATAATTACCGTCTAGCTACAGTTCTTCCATTTACTGATTTAATAATTGTGAGATAAAGTGAAGTGGTCGAAAGTTAATTCTTAAATTATTATGCCTATAGATAGTATATTGGTGTAATCTCCATTTATATAAGTTGATAATTTCCTCCTTAAGCTTAAAGTGAGATAATTTATATGTAAATGACTTTCTTAGATGGTAAAAATGACTTATATAACCAATCATTATATTTTTGACACTTGTCCTTTTCCCTAAGTAATTAGGTGTTAAATTATCAGTGATATTTTACATATATTTTAGAAAAATCTAAGTCTTTGTTGATAAGGATTTTATTAAATGTTTTAATGACCTTATTTAAGACAAACCACGTGGACAATTTCACGATTATTGTCATGTAAAACACCATGTTTCTCTGATTTCATACAATTTATTTTGTCGTTTTTTTTTTCGCTATATTTATATCTTTTCAAGAAAATGTTCTTCTAATAATGTTTCAAGGGAAAAATTATTGTTCTACTTTTGACTGATAATTTGGTCTGTCAATCTTTATATGTATATATATATAGGAAAAATTATTTCTGCTTCTTCTCAACCATTCAGTGCACAATGATTAATCAATCAACATCAGTAATAATCGTTTTTATGACATTATTTTTCTTAACAAATAATTTGACATGTACAAAGGCTTTGGTTGCTTCCTGCAGCAGCACAAGTACAACTATGAGGCATCGAACTTGCTAGCCATTGAAATAGAGCTAGATTTTCACAACTATCTTAGCACATGTGTCTTTGGCTGTGAATGTTCCCAGGCAAAATTTAGGATCACTTGACACAAATTAATAGGAAGACTACATATTAATCAATATGAATATAATTTAAAAACTCAACGATGAACACAAATATTTAAAGACATAATTGTTGATAAAATCATAACATATGCATTTACGGAAAAAAATCATACCTAGTGATTGGTTTAACAAAGTGAAACATATCGTCATAGAGAAAAGAAAAAGCGTAATGAAACTCTTCTTATTTCTTCACAACTATTGTATGATATGGTAATATAAATTGTTGACACCATTTACGACTCTTATATAGAGACTAAAGGAAAATCTGAAGTTATGTTATTTGTTCATATAAGGCTGGTAAATCAATAATTTTTAAATTACTTGACAAAAATCACAAATAAATTTATGGTAATAGTATAAATAAGGCTAGTAAATCTATAGTTTTTAAATTACTTCTTGTAATATACAAATAGGTTTATGGTATTTGTTGAAATAAGGTTAGTAATCACGTAATTAAAGTTTTTCTTCAACTTTGTTGCCCAAATTATTTTTAAGAAAAAGATACTGAGCGGGTGTTTGGATTAGATTATAATTTGGTCAAAATAGCTTAAAAGCTATTTTTTAAATTTTAGGAGTATTTGATAATTTAAAAAATTGCTTAAAAAAAGTCAGTTTTGGCTTTTTATAAGCCAAAAACTAGACGTTGGCCATTACATACTTTTTTTTAGCTTATAATCTATTGAAAGTTGATCAAGTAAATGACTTATGTATCTCTTATAATTTTCACTTATTCCAAAATTACCCTCTTGTAGTCCATTTCATTTTCTTATATTATAGTTCATTAATGATTGTATTAATTAAATATTTTCACTTTTTGCATTTAGGGCGAACTTAACTCTAGCCATATTAGTACCTCTTTTGTATGAAACTTCTAATTTATGAAATATGTTTTTTATGTATTATTCCCCTTCTTTAATATATTCTTTTATATTTGGACAATTATTATTGTACAACATATGAATTTCTTTAAAATAAAGAAACCACCAACCAAGATATATGCAGAACACTCACTGAAGATATACAACTTCATGAATGATTAGTGAAGGAAAAATACTCAAGAAAATATCTAAACTTTGACCGAATTTTCAGTTGATCATATTGAACTTTGCGGGGGTCCTATTACCCCCTATATTTTTTTTTTGTATATTTTAACGGCATATATCTGCCCACTTTGACAAGTGCATGTAATCACTCCCCTTGAGCGTGAGAGTGATTAAAAAGCGTTATAAAACTTTTTTTTCTCACATAACCTCTCAATTTACTGATTTTTAATAATTTTATGTTTTTTTATTTATTTTTTCATTTGCTTTCCCTTCTGTCTTCTGTCTTCTCTCTTCTTTCTTCTCTTCAACAATGGAGTCTTCAACAAAACACCATGGTTGCACCATTGTTGAATTAAAATTGAATACAATTTCATCACACACATACATTTGTAGATTATGGTGAAAAAAATGATGAAAATGATAAGCATAGATTTGGAATTTGGAATTGACTCACTTGAATCATTTGAAATTTGATTTGTAGGAGGAATTTGAATCATTCTCTTGTTTATTGAATGTAGTGATTGTTTAATTGCTATTTCTTTTGTTTTTATTCCAAAGGTTTGGCCAAGTTTAAGATACTGCTATTTAGCATTTACGTTGGTTTGAATTTGAGAAAGGAAAACTTGGCCGGGTTTAGCCTAACGAACAAGGGTTTGGGATTAATTAAGAGACCAATTTAATATATACTACAATTGATCAGGGCTAGGGATAGACCATTCATTCTTGTACCCATAACTGGACGAGCTTAATGCTCTTATTTGAATTCCTGGAAATTAACTAAGATAGAGTCATCAATTTGTAGGGAAAATTAATGGGTAACTATGAATCTTATTAGCTGTTGGGAGACTCTGACTGGTAACTGAATTTCAAAGCTAATACTAACATTGCCTTAAGAATAACTAGTGAGGTTTAGGCGATGCATTTAGTGGACTTGAATTGAGTTAGAGATCCTAGGTTCCACATTCCTTGTCTCCCCTGTTCTTTGTGACCACCACTGATTGGTTTTATTTGTTTTTCTTAGTTTATATTCATTACGTATTTGCTTAAATCCAAAATTTCTTGGTGTTTGGCATTGCATGGAAGTTAAAAAATGATGAAAAGTGATAAGAATGGATTTCAAATTTGGAATTGACTCACTAGAATCATTTGGAATTTGATTAGTAGGATGAATTTGAGTCATGAAATCTTTAATATGGTTGTAATGGTGAAAAAATGATGAAAAGTGATAAAATGAAGAAGAAAGAGCGCGTGTATTACACTTCCCGCCATCAAAACTGGGTATAGCGTTTCGAGGAAAAATTAATTCCACTTTAAAAAAGTTCGAAGAGGAATTAATTCCACTTAAAAAACTCTAGGTGAGTAATAGGACCCCGGCAAAGTTCAGTATGCTCATTGAAAATTCAGTTAAAGTTCAAGTATTTTTCTGAGTATTTTCCTATTAGTGAGCGATTCATGTATATTTGACAATGCAACATTCGTATTCGACAATATTTTAATAGTGATATAATTATTACTCCATCAATGAGTAATATATTTTTCAATTAAAAGTCACTTTAGCAAACAAATAGTATCATTTGTGATCAACTATTTATCTATTAATGTAATTATAATGATTAGTAACATACATATTTCGTTTGATGATTTAAACTCTTTTAACCAGGAAAAAAGATTTATTATAGCACACAAATTTAATAGTCATTCATATATATTTTGTTCGGAAAAGGCTCAAAAAATCCCCGAACTATCTGAAATAGCTCGAAAATGCCTCTCGTTAGATTTTTGGCTAAAAAATACCCCTCCGTTAAATATTTGGCTCAAAAATACCCCACCCTCTAACGAAATTCGAAAAAGGATAAAAAATACCCCTGAACTATCTGAAATGGGTCAAAAATACCCCTCTGTTTAATATTTGGCTTAAAAATACCCATCTCCTTACTGAAATTAAATTATTTCGATTGAATTAAACCCTAACTTTAACTTTTTAACCCTAATACTTTAATTTTTTTAAATAAAAGTTTTTTTAATTTTAAAAATAAGATAATGAAAAAAAAGTATTTGAATTATAATATAAATTGGTTGAATTTGATTTGAAAAATAAACATACATTTATTCTAAAAAGGTATTTTCACTTTACATCTTTTTAATCTTTAAAGAAATTAACGAAATATAAATTAACGAAATTAATGAAACATAAATTTTCACTTAAAGAAATTAATGAAATAAAAATCAAACGATGAACTTTATATAAATTAACGAAATAATCAAAATAATTTAATTTTGTTTAATACCCCTCTATTAAATATTTGGCTAAAAAATACCCCTCCCCTTAACGAAATTAAATTGTTTCTATTGAATTAAACCCTAACTTTAACTTTTTAACCCTAATACTTTAATTTTTTACATAAAAGTATTTTTTTAATTTTAAAAATAAGATAATAAAAAAAAGTATTTGAATTATAATATAAATTGGTTGAATTTGATTTGAAAAATAAACATACATTTATCATAAAAAGGTATTTTCACTTTACATCTTTTTAATCTTTAAAGAAATTAACAAAATATAAATTTTCACTTAAAGAAATTAACGAAATATAAAATAAATGATGAACTTTATATAAATTAATGAAATAATCGAAATAATTTAATTTCGTTAAGGGAGGAGTAGTTTTTAGCCAAATATTTAACAGAGGGGTATTTTTTGACCCATTTCAGATAGTTTAGGGGTATTTTTGATCTTTTTTCAAATTTCGTTAGAGGGAGAGGTATTTTTGAGCCAAATATTTAACGGAGGTGTATTTTTGAGCCAAAAATCTAACGAAGGGAATTTTTGAGCTATTTCGAATAATTCAGGGGTATTTTTGAACCTTTTTCGTACTTTATTTGATGATTTAAACTCTTTTAACCAAGAAAAAAGATTTTTTTTGGTGCACAAATTTAATAGTCATTCATGAAAATATTATATATATATATATATATATATATATATATATATATTAATTTTAATTTGAATCATTTTAGAAATAAAAATTAATAATAATCAACTCTACATATATATATATATATATATGAAATTGCAACTGTATTGATAAACGTAGCCCAGTCATTAATTATAAATTGCATCACTATGTACAATGTTATCAAAAGTGGGGGGAAAAACTAAGGCTACATAAAATTTGTCTTTAAAATAAAAATTAATAGATATATAAACACTAAATTCTAATATTTTACTAACAATATATATAGAGAGAGAGAGAGACAAAGAGAGAGAAACAAAGAGAGAAAATGAATTAAATATATATATATATATATATTAATTTTAATTTGAATCATTTTAGAAATAAAAATTAATAATAATCAACTCTACATATTGTTAACACGTTTAGGGGTATTTCAGACATATTGATTAAAAAATGCTTAACAACATTTGTTTACCAAACACATCAACAATTTTTTTTTAGTTTTAACACTTTTATGCAAATACGTAACTGCTTATTTTCAAAATAAGTTTCAGCACTCTTAAAAATCTTATTAAAAGGCACTTCTTTTCAGCTTATTCAAACGAGCTCTGAGTAACT
>NC_061116.1:14550311-14667847 GCF_002878395.1 Capsicum annuum
TTAAAAGGCACTTCTTTTCAGCTTATTCAAACGAGCTCTGAGTAACTATTTGCCTCCCCCCCCAGTACCACCAAGATAGAAGTAGTGTATATAGATTATAATTTTTTTTATATTGCTCATATTTTATGTTATTAACATTAATTCTTTCCTTTGATTTAGGCGGAATACCTCAGAACCTTTTTAAACATGATATGTTTTATACAACGTCAGAGTTGAGGCTAGACTTATGAGTTTAAAGATTTTAGATTCTAGAAAAAAGAACTTATTAGGTTCTTCATAAATTATTTCTACTTAATAACGTAACCTTTTAGCATAAACACTAAAAAAAAATAAACTAATGTGAAAGCATTAATGTGATTTAATTTGTTCTAACAAAAATAACATAGATAATAACTTTGTAATACAACAAAAGGTAAATCATGATCCAACATCTAGTTTAACAAGTCATGAGAGACTTATAAATACGGAAATATTTGTCTAAAAATATACATTAAGGTCTGAAATACCATATAAATTGTCTAAAGGGACATAACATTCAGCAAATTAGCAAATTGATAGGAAAAATCGCACTTCTATAGTCATAGCAGCTCACAACTGAAACATTAGAAGTGTCACAACCCAAAAGTAGACTGCGGTAACCTTCGTAACCAAAGCGTCACGACAACATTCAAAGGTGACCTTTGGGTTAGACCCTAATGGCACCTATTACACCCTCCCATATATGTAAGCATATCCCATTACAGACATTATTATCAAGTAAATTGAAGTGGTAGAAGTAAGAAATAGAAATAATCCCCAAATGACAAAAGAAAGAGGTATATTATGAACACAATATTCTATGTCTGATTGTCGCTAGTACAAGCCTTTAATATTGAATACAATGAAATAGTTCAAAGTATCTCAAATGCAACTAAGCATAAGATAAAATAAAGGAGAGATCTAGGTAAGCTCTGAGATCCACTAGCCGCTACCTCAATATCCAAAAAGCAGACATCAAAAATCACAATCACTGCTCCACATACCTCTAATATTGGCTTGAGACACATTTTCATGACCAAATACTTTGTAGTTTGATGATATTGATCATTAGTTTGTCAGACAAACCAAAATATAATAATCCAGTATGAAAGAATTTAATGAGATTTAATAAGTTCTAACAAAAATTTTAATGATCTTTTCGTTGTTACGGTGAGTCCCTAGTTTAAAGATTCAGACTACGAATTTTTTTAGATTTGAAGTTATAATTTTTAGGCTACGCTAGTTTCTGATGAAATTTGAGCAAGGTATAATTCAGGACAATTCGAAAATGGATAGAGAAAATGTGGTAGTGTTTACCATGATTTCTAGTTATCTAAGATAATAAAAACCCATAGGACTTTATGGAATTGAATCCAGGTAAGTATTGATATTAGTGTAAAGGGTATTATTCGTGATGTCTTGACTATAAGTTGTGTTCTAAAAAAAGAAATTTTAGAGAAAAGTTAGACATTCTATTCCGTCCATGTCACTATAGCAGCGTGCATGTCACTCTAGTAACATGCCCAATAGCTGACTAGTACCCACTATAGCGATCAATCAATCTAGTCAAGGGATACTATAACGACTTGTGTCACAAAAGAGGACACTTGTCTTTATAGCAACATAAATTACTATTTTATTTAGAAAACACCAAAAATGGTTCATTCTTCTAAAACACATTTTAGAGCTTCAACAATGGTAATTTGGGCAAAAAGATTTGGTATTCCATCTGTTTCCTTACTAAGGTGAGGATTTTATTCCTATTCCATAGTAAATTGATTATTTAGCCCTAGAATCACTAGTTACATATTTTGGAGAAGGTTAAGGGTTTGTTTTAGTTGGTTTTCTAGAGCAAGGGAATGTTTAGGTTCCAAATTATTGGATTTTAATTATTGATTGTTAAATTACCATTGCATGTTGTTAATTTAATTTACTAAATGATCTATGAAATCTATAGTTTTGGGTGGATTAAGGTAGAGAAGATCTAAAATGGGGAGGAAATAATGGTGAACTTAGCCTTGGGGGTTGGGATTGAGTTATAATTCCCATCTTGATAGATCATTGCAATGATTATTCATTTTGTATGTATTTAGGATAACAATTCATTAGGAATGACAGGTCGTTCCAGCATCCATCCCGAACAAAGTACAGTTGATAAAAAATCTAGTCCAATAGTGATGGATCTTGACGACGAGTCATTGTCACCCAGGATGACTCACCTTGTAAACCATCTTAAGCGTTAAGTCCAAAAGTTCTGAAACTTGACATTTCATGCCATTGACAACAATTAGTCATAAAAATCTGTTGTGAGCTAGGACGAGTTGTCCTATCACTCTTCCTAAGTATATGTTAGCTAAAACTAATCAATCAATATATATAAGTATAAATACAGTGATAGTATTATTGTGATTCGAGGTCATAAGAAGTCCCTAACACTCAGTTTAATTGAAAACTCTTCTTCCGATCAGGTTCTAGCATTGAATTCTTCTTGGGTCTACTTTAAATAATCATCATTCCTAGTATATAAAGATTTAGGTGGTCTAATACCCATAAAATTAAAGGTATTTGAATCTTCTTTACAACTCCACCGAAAGTCATTAATTTAATTTAAGAGAAAAGAGTTATGACCATTATAATGGAGCACATTCAAGCTATTAGATATGCTGACCTATACAACGACCATTGTTCCTTAGGATGAGTAACCGAATAGGATCATCCTGAAAATATCCAAAAGTCCTGCATGTTAGAAATTTTCACAGATACAGCATGCATATACCGGGACCCGTGGTATGATTTTGACGAACCATTCCTTTGTCCGTGGGATTGAATGAGTAATTTTAAAAAATGATTTTCTCGAGGATCTTTTGATCTTTTCCTATTTATTTAACACGTATATTACATTGTTTAAAGCTATTCCAGGTGGTATTAAAGGGGATTAGTCAATTATTTCTACCTATTCTCTCTTAATAGTTAGAAAACAAAAATCAAAAGGGCAATTCCTTATATCTCAAGAGAAAACTAGAGTTCCTCCTCAAACTTTAGACTTTCTCTCAAGTTCTTAGCAATAACTCTATTTCTAGGTGTTTGGGTTTTAATAGGGGCCTCCTTGTTGAAATATGTTTTTAAATTCATTTTTTATGAAATAGAAGAATTAGGAAAAGATTTCCAAGTATCCCAATTTCATGATTTTCTTTAGTAATTATGTTTTTAAATATCTCATGACCTTGAATATTAATCTATGCTTGATTTTAAGTACAATTTTATACATGTTGGCATATTATGAACACACGATCCTTTAATTTGATTAAATTTAGCATAAAAAACATATTTACCATTAGTTTATAGATTTTCATTGTGATCTCAGTTATTTAGACTATCATGATACTTTTAAATAAAGTATTCTTGAATTAGTTTTAGTATCTTAGATTTATGAGCTATTAGTTAATCAATTTTGGGAGTAGTTCTTAGAACCGAGTGGATGTAGGGATGAAAGGTCAACCATTAGTTAAGGCTGACATCTTTGGTAAAATTACTTAAGTTCAAGAACTACATAGTCGATATAGGTTATTGAGGGTCACCCACTAGTTGAGGCTGATACCTTAGTCCAATTGGACATCAGTTAGTGGATCCACATTAGTTTGATTCATTGCCCTTGGCAATGTATAGTAAACCCCCCCTACCAGTTAAGGTTATAGGTTGGACCTCATTTAGCTCAGATGAGGTATGTCAGTTAATAATCTCTCCCACAGTCACATAGTTGGATTTATTTGTATGTGACCCTCAACTTAGAGTTTACTTATTGTTTGACTATGATTTGTAGCTTTACCTCTTGTATCAGTATGATTTGTAGCTTTACCTTTTGTATCAGTTTTTAAATATCATCATAGGGTTATTGTACTTCAGTTCAATCTTTGTATATCGATCGTGCATTTTAGTTATTTATATCAGTAATTGTTAATATACTTAGTTATTTTTTGTTGAGCATCCCACATTTCCAATACATTTAAACTATTGACAACATACTTTTTTTGACATTGTATTTTGTTATGATATAGGTTTTAGGGTTAAGAATCAGACTCATGATTAGCCCAATTTAGTACCCTTTCAGCAATAGCTAGTGTGAATCTGTATCATCCGAGTTTAAGCTTTATTTATTATTTCTTTTTAGTATTTTATTTTTATTTTAGAAAGTTGGAGTTAGTTTGGGACTTGTCTCAACAACGCATCAGTAATAGATATTTTTGAGCAAAATATTTAAGTTTTATAGTGTTTATAGACATTTTAGTATTTACTCAAATATTTGTTTTCAAATAAATTAGTTTCCTTATTATATTTTAGTATTCCTAATGCCATACCAGCCCATGAATTAACTTGGGGTTACTTGTGGTTCTAAGCACTATTTTACGACTAGGGTATTTTCCTGTTCATGATAAATATGGTATTAGAGTATCGTGCTTAAAGTATCCTGGCATGGTATATTGCGGTCTTCCAATGAGGCATATGTTGGACTCCATGTTGCTCATATAGTTTATGCTGATTAAGAGAAACTCCCATCTAAACACTTTTAACACAATTGGTGTAATTGACCTACAACTTCAGTTAAATTAAGTTATTTCACAACTTATAGTTGTACTTGTGTTTAAAGTTTATGATTTACCTTTGGGTAATTGTACTACAACTTTGATATTTTCTCCAGTATCAGTTTTAAATCATATGAAATGATTATGCTTATTCATTCCTTTGTTTTTTTTAACTATTTTGTCTCAAGATTTAGAAAATGATTTATGCCTTACAGTTGTCCATAGTGTATTCTTTAAATATTTGCGTCCTCAAATTTTAGATATGTTTTTTTTCTGACTTTGTTTATTGCATTCAAATACATATTTAAAGCATATTTTAAGTGTTTTTTAGGATCATTTCATAGATCACATGCCCAATATATTCAAAGTATTGATTGCATACCTCTTTTGCCTATTTTTTTATGTGATATAGATATAGATTTTGATTCTCGTGCTTGTGGTTCGTTTAGATCATAACTTTTAAATAATAGGTGATGATTTGTCTTTATTCGAGGACTTTAGTTAGATAGTATTCAGAGTCATTCCTTCAGTTTATATGTATTATTTAGAGGTAGTTAGATGTCATGTTCCGACTAACTTCTTTTAGTATTAGTAGAGGCTTCACAGACAATTATTCAAAGTTGATGTATTTAGTTCTAGTTTCTTTTTTTCACAATACAATGTTGTAAATGTTTTTAATAGTGTTGCATCAAACAAGTTTAGCTTATTATATTGTTTCTGCTTAGTACTTTTAGTTTTTATGTCTCTATATAGTTGCTCACTAATTATGTCAGTATCAAGGATTAAGTCAGGGCCACTTATGGTTGTAAGCATATTGTTGCATCCAGTGTGTGCTCTCGGGGTGTGATAAGCTTAGCCTGTCTATGATGCCTATTGAGTACAAGTGAATAATATTCATTTCTACTTTTCCGCACCCTTTTGGTATAAATCCTGGTTTGAGTGTGTAATACCCCGTACTAATCCTAGCTTGATTCAGCTCTCAGTTACATGCTTAAGGGGATTAAGGCTTGAAATTTTTACTAAGTGTTCGGGACTTAGTCATTTTCAAGACCCCTAAACTTCGAAGATTTTTATTTTGGTCTTCCCAACTCTGAGACGTTAGTTTTTTTTATTTAATTCATGTTCAGGGATGTAAGAACTATGTATCGGAGGAGTTTCAGATTTTTCAAATGAGGATGAGTCATGTTTGGATCATAAATCCAGCAAGTCACTGAAAAGGGGCCACACCGCAGTGATATTTCCTTTGAAACGTACATCACATTGCGGTGAGGGTGTTTTTATCAAGTTCTTGATTTATAATTGAATGCATATGTCAAGATCTTTATCCTAGTGTATGAAGTACTAATGAGGTGAAGAATTTTCATAGAAATCACTTAGAACAAAGTTGAGCGAAGAGTTTTTGATTCGTCTAAAGTGTTGTATTCGATTCTACAAGGGTCAACTTTGAACGTGTATAAATTTTGATATACCTAGAATTTTTCAGCTCAAGACCCACCAAATAGTAGTAATTGAATTAGCTTTCCAACAATACCAATTTTTCCTTAATTCAGTAACTGAGCAAAAAGTTATAATCATTTGCGTCAAAACCAGCAAGCCACCACGATAAGACCGCATCGCGGTGACCCTTTCAACCACAGTTTAGTTGCAAAATTAATTGTCTGAGGGGAAGCTAAGTATTTTCCCCTTAATCCAATCATTTATGACATGCTTTGGGGCATATTTTAGGTCATTATTGGCCTTCTTCTCCAATTTTTTTCTCAAGAAAACCTTTCCCTTCCTTAAGAACAAATTCAATTCCTTTCTCCCTAAGAAGTTAAGAATTAAAGTTTCCCAAGTTCAATAATCTTTAAGGAATTTTAAAGAATGGTGTTTTTCCCAAGTTAAGAAGTTTAAGGTATTTGGGAGTCCATCCATGGGTCCCTTTTCACCCATGGAGCTCAAAAAGCTTTTTTTTTTTAATTGAAGATATGGATTTTTCCTTTTGTTTATGAAGTTTCATGTGTTCAAAATGAATTTAAATCATGATTTCCTTATTAATTTGAAAAATTCATGTTCAAGGATATTTTCATGAAAAGTTAGGTTATCTTATGCTTTAAGTTTGGATTCCCATGACATATCCAATTGAATTTCATGTTATAATATCGAATTATGAACTTTGATATGTCTACAAGGGTATCCAAGTAAATTAATTCATTTATTCTTTGAGTTGCAAGTTTCCATGTCCTACTCTATTGATTTCATGTTAAATCCCCAACTTATGAATTCAGTCATGAACTCATGTTGCATTCACATGTATACCATATTCCCATACTCAAGTTCATAAGTCCCATGTGTTAGATAAAGTATCTAAATGTTGTATTTTGAATAATGATTCCCTATTATGGTTTTCAAAGTTTGTGTATGTCCTTATTGTTGTAGTCATTCAGTGCTGGTGGGTTATGAACACCCGATACCTATGTGATTTACATAAATTCAGCTTTTCAAGTATTCAGATAGTTAATCTATGAATCTTATTAGTATACTTAGATATTCATATTCATGATAAGCATTATCAGTTTATATGTTATAAATTACCCTAGAATCCGTATGCACTGTTAGTTTTAAAATACCATGACATGAGATTATCAATTATTAGTTAACAGTGCATGCATCAGTTAGTATTCCAGTGTTATTCAGTTGGGAGTAGGATTTAACACCGAGCGAACCCAAGGATAGGGGCTCACCTGCCAGTAGATGGTTTGACCTTTCGTAGCAGTCCCTTAGTTCTAGAACTACATAGCCAACATAGGTTAGATATATCAACCTGCCATATAAGGGTTTATACAATATTTACCTTCTAGATGATGGTAACACCCATCTCATTAGAGCACCTGCCAGATAAGGGTGAATTAGTGGATTCATATAGCCATTGTTAGTACCCATGGCATGGTACTGACCCTTCCCACTAGGTTACAGGTTGGAATTCAATTAGCTCAGATTAGGGTATGTCGGTTAGATGATATCCCTCACAGTCTCAGTGCAACATTCAGTGCAGATTCAGTTTATGTTTTCTTGACCAAAGCATACAGATTATCAGTTATCCAATTATTAGATTTCAGTATTCTTGTTTACAGATTATTTCAGAAATATGTATATGCTTGGTCTTGCATTCTCAGATATCATAGTTTTCATGCATTCATGCTTAATATATTTGTATATTCAGATCCTTAAGTTATGTCAGTTTCCATCCTATAGTTTTAGATCCAATATTCATACAGTACCCATGTTTTACTGTCTTTTAGCTTCAGTCTACTTATATTATAAAAGTAAAGTTTTAAGAAACTAAGTGTAGTGATTCACCAACTTATCAGATTATGTTGGTACTCATATTTTAAGACATTTTATCTTTCAGTCTATTTTACTTTCTTGGTGAGTCTACTTACACTTAGCATGCTTGCTTTAATATTTCATATAAAATCAGTTTTACTTATTGCATTCACCTCCGTTTACTCGGTATATTCTAGAAGTACTGATCCACATATACGTCTTTATGGCTACATTGTTTCATAATGTAGGTACCAGTTGTAGTCCATACATAGTGACCAAACAATTATAGTTTCCATCCAGCCAGTGATGAGTTCTCCTATTTCGGGGACTTCAGTCAGATGTTATTCATGTACTTTACTTTGTTACTCACATGTATTGATTAGTCATAGTTGGAGGCATGTCCCAGCTATCTATAGTCAGTATAGTAGATGCTTCATAGATGTCAGTCAGAGTTAGTCATGTAATTTCAGTTCTCTTTTAGTTTTATTAAATTGTAAATTATTTCAATATTATATATTTCCCAGATTTTTTCATGATTATATTTTCGTAAATCAGAACCAACTATTTAATATATTACAAATCAGATGCTTAATAGTATACCAGTTCATGGGCTAGTTTGGGATCACTTGTGGTTCTAAGCACTGTGTCACAACTGGGAGTTTTCTTAGGTCGTAAAAAACTTGGTATCAGAGCATAAGGTTCAAGTGTCCTCGGGTGTCTATGAAGTCGTGTCTAGTAGAGTCTTACAAAATGGTACAAAGAAATCCGTATTTTTCATCGAGAGGTTACAGGGTATTTAAGAAGCGTTTCCCTTCTTTCATGTCTCAGATCATGCAATAGAAGTGTTCTATGCGGAGATTATCCAGATTTTCATGTTAATCCATTCATGCCAACTTTTGCCTTATTCTTGAGGCAACATAAATAGTCAAGTTTAAATCCTTAGAGATAGAGCTTTCTCAGGCAGTCTCTCAGATAATTATGGGATTACACGCAGGCT
The DNA here is from genome assembly GCF_002878395.1 of Capsicum annuum. Classification (NCBI taxonomy): domain Eukaryota; kingdom Viridiplantae; phylum Streptophyta; class Magnoliopsida; order Solanales; family Solanaceae; genus Capsicum; species Capsicum annuum. Next base: position 14,559,213 of record NC_061116.1, read on the forward strand.
CAAAAGTATCCCATCAGTGCCCTCATATTCTAAAGTTTGAAATATTTTATTCATAATCATGAAAAATCATGCTTTGAGCTAAAGTCAGATGTGCTTTCAGATCCCTCCTCAGAATTCTATGTTAGTATATGATCTAGAGTTAGAAGCAGGAATCTAGAAGTTTAGCAGTGGTAGAATGGGGATAGTGTTATCTGAATTTAGTAGATTATGTATCCATAGGGATAGTTGTATGAAAGGTGAACCAGTAGGACTGAAATAGTGTATGCAAGAACTTAAGTTTATTGATTTAAATTTATATGTTGTTGATGTTGGGTATGTTGGTGTAATGGTAATTGTCATGGTTTAGATATGATATTAGTAGGCTATGAAAGAAGTTAGTATGGTTCATTGATGGCGTGGATATATCCATGTCAAGTGTTAGAATCAAAGTTTGAATCTTTAAAGATTAATCAAATAGAGATAAGATTTGAAATTCTAGATGGTGATGCTCCCGAAGATTCTAAGTTAATTAATGTTTAAGTTTTTATATGATGATTGTGGGGATATAGAAAGCTAAGAGTTTTATCTCAGAGGAAAGTATTAGCAGTGCGTTTTACACTTTTAGGTGTAGTCTTTCAAGGTGAAATTATCTATATGTATTGTTATATCTCGGACTCTAGAGTAATAAAGTTGCAGTTTAGTTTAGAAATATTAAAGGGTTCCATAAACTTAGAATGATAGCTTAAAGTTAAGGGGGAGATGATAGAAGTAAGCAGTCAAGCTCCCAAATTCTAGTAGTGATGCCAGTGTGTGTAGAAAAGAAGTAAGGGAGGATGATGCCCAACCCATTCTCATCCCAATACAAAATTTTTTAGTCATCACAATATCTACTCATGCCTTATATGTCAGTTCCATAATCATAGTTCATGTTCATACACATAATAGAGAATCATGTACTATCCCAGTTCCTAGTATGAGGAGTTTCAGTTTATTCTGTAGTATGAATCATATTCCAAGAATTTATGAACTCCAAACTCAGGTCATGCAGCTCATGAATCATGTACTCATGCTTTACAGTATGTTTAGTTCCAGGTACTTATGCTACAATCTTAATAATCAGTGAAATTCAAATTATGTCATGTATATCCTTAGTTTTGATCTCTGTAATGAATCTATGTCGTGGATACTCTATTCCACAGGCCTCAGTTAAGTATCCCAGTTATGCATAGTATTCTTTCATGCTTCTGATCCTCATTTTCTAACTTTTCAATGACCTCTACTTAGGTCAAGATAGTGATGATGAACAATTGGTCAGATGGGAGAGACAAAACGTTTCTTATTGACAAAAATTATTGTATGCTTGCTTTAGCTAAGGATGTAAGTGTGAAGTAAGATTGAGGCTAATTTTTTGATATATGTCATGGTTAGTTGAAAATTTTATGTGTTTTCTTGGGGTAGTGCATGGAAGTTGTTGATGATAGAGGTTTGGAGGATATGAGAAAGATGCTTTTACGGATGTTTGTTTAGAATTACATATGTGGTATGATGAAAGGCTTGAATGTCATGTTTATATATATGTGTGGATGAATACATTGCACGTCAGTGAATGTCTAGTAAGGATTGAATATAGTTGTTGAGGTGGTAATAGGAATTATCCATGAGATAAGAAGTTGTGAAAGCAAGCAGGGTGTATTGAATTTATGATTCAGACTAGTGTTATGGTGTCATGTGTAGTACTTTGTATATTTGTGTAGGTTTGAACATAGTGAGGAATTCAGTCCATCTCAGACTTTAGTAGATAGAGTTATTAGTGCCCATGTGAATATTTTAAGTAACCTCAAATAAAGTGCAATTTTGAAGTGGAATGTATAGTTGAGTATAAGCTTTTAGTATAATTCAGTCCGTTTTGCCAGCAGTTCAGTTTAGTAGTTAAACAGACAAGTTCCTTCGGTTGTCCATCTTCCGATCTAGTTTAACTATCTGAAGTTTCATGAATATGGCCATTCCAAAAGATAGTTTGTTCGTAGCCATGTAAATTGTGAATCCAATTCAGTTCATGCTTAAATTTCAGATTCTAGATATTCAGTCATGATTCAGATCGTAAGTGTCCCATGCATCATCTCAGTCTTTCCTTAGTATTTCAAATAAGTCAGTATCATTCGAAGGAACGAAGTATCCCAAGGGGGAGATATTGTAATACCTTGAGTTTTCATGTCCTAAAACCCTCAAATTTTCTTCACGAAACCAGATCTAACTTAAGGCAATGGTTACTCATAAGTTGAGTCTTATTTCTATCTCATTCTTATAACCATTCTTATATCATTGCATGTATTCACGAAATTAGTTCGACTCAAGTATCATGTTTTAGACTCAGTTATGCAATCATGTTCCAAGTCATATATGTTCAGTACATGATCTTAGTTACCTTAATACAGTACTCTCAATCTAACTAGTCTTATTCGAGGATGAATGTTTCCATAGGGGAGATATTGTAATTCCCTATACTAATCCTAGCTTGATTCAGCTCTTACTTGCATGCTTAAGGGGCTTAAGTCTTGAAATTTTCAATAAGTGTTGGGGACTTAGTCATTTTCATGACCCCTAAACTTTGAGGATTTTAATTTTGCTCTTTCTGACCCTGAGACGTTAGTTTTTGAGTTAATTTATGTTCAGGGATGTAAAAAGTATGTCTTAGAGGAGTTTTAAATTTTTTGGACGAGGATTGGGTCACGTTGGATCACAAATCTATCAAGTCACCGTGATAGGTCCGTGTCGCAGTGACATTTCCTTTGGCACGTACATCGTATCACTGTGAAGGTGTTTTCATCTATTTCTTGATTTATAATTGAATTCATGTGTCATGATCTTTATCCTAGTGTGTGAAGTGCTTATGAGGTGAAGAATTTTCAAAGAAATCACTTAGAAAAAAGTTGAGCTAAGAGCCTTTGATTCGTCTAAAGTTTGGTATTTGATTCTACAAGGGTAACTTTGAACTTGTAGAATTTTCGATATATGTGGAATTTTTCAGTGCAAGACCCACCAAATTGTAGATAATTGAATTAGCTTTCCAACGATACCAATTTCGTCTTATTCCGATACCCGAGCAAGAAAATTTGATCATTTTCTTTAGAACCAGTAAGCCACCATGATAAGACCGAGTCGTGGTGACCCTTTAAACCATGGTTCAGTTGCGAAATTAATTGTCTGGGGGGCAATTAAGTATTTTCCCCTCAACCCAATAGTTCATAACACGATTTGGGGCATATTTTAGGTCATTATTGGCCTTCTTCTCTAACTTTTATCTCATGAATATCCTCCCCTTTCCCCAAGAATAAATTCAATTCCTTTTTCCCCAAGAAATCAAAAATTCAAGTTTTCCAAGTTCAATAATCTTAAAGAAAGCTTCAAGAATGGTGCTTCTTTCCCAAGTTAAGAAGTTTAAAGTATGTGGGAGTCATCTATGGGTCCCCTTTCACCAATAAAGCCCAAAAAGCTTTTCTTTAATTAAGGATATGAACTTTTCTTTTGTTTATGAAGTATCATGTATTCAAGATGAATTTAAATCATTATTTCCTTAGTAATTTGACTAAATTCATGTCCAAGGATGTGTTCATGAAAAGTTAGGTTATCTCATGCTTTAAGTTTCGATTCCCATGACATATCCAATTGAATTTAATGTTATAATATCGAATTATGGACTTTTCTATGTCTACAAGGGTTTCCAAGTAAATTAATTCATTCATGCTTTGAGTTACAAGTTTTCATATCCTACTCCATTGATTTCATGTTAAATACCCAACTTATGAATTCATTCATGCATTCATGTTGCTTTCACATGTATACTATATGCCCATGTTCAAGTTCATGACTCTCATGTGTTTGATGAAGTGTCTAAATGTTGGGTTTTTAATAATGGTTCCGTATTATGGTTTTCAAATCTTGTATATGTCCTTATTGTTGTAGTCATACACTGTTGGTGGGTTATGAACACCTGATACCTATGTGATTTACATAAATTTAGCTTTTCATGTATTCAGATTGTTAATCAATATTATCAGTATACTCTTATATCCATATCCTTGATGAGCATTATCAGTTTATATGTTATTAATTATCCCAGAATCTGTAGGGACTGTTATTTTTCAGAATACCATGACCTAAGTTTATCAGTTATTAGTTAACAATTCATACACCAATTAGTATTCCAGTGTCATTTAGTTGGGAGTAGGATTTAGCACTGAGCGAACCCAGAGATGGGGGCTCACCTGTCAGTAGAGGGTGTGAGCTTTAGTAGTCCCTTAGTTCCAGAACTACGTAGCCAACGTAGGTTAGAGATATCAACCTGCCAGATGAGGGTTTATATAGTGTTTACCTGCTAGTTGATTGTAACACCTATCTCAATAGAGAAACTATCAGATGAAGGTGATTCAGTGGACCACACAGCTATTATTAGTACCTGTGGCACGATACTGACACCCGTCCAACTTGGATTACAGGTTGAACTCCAATTAGCTCAGATAGAGGTATGTCAGTTAGATGACACCTCCCACAATCTCATTGCAGTGTTCAGTACAGATTCAGTTTAGGTTTTCTTGAACAAAGCATACATATTATCAGTTATCTAATTATAAGATTTTAGTATTTCAGCTTACAGATTATTTCAGAAATATATATATACTTGGTCTTTCATTCTTAGATATAATAGTTGTCATGCATTCATGCTTAGTATATATGTATATTTATAACCTTGAGTTATGTAAGTTTCCACCACGTAGTTTCAGACCCAATTTTCATACAATACCCATGTTTTACTGTTTCAGCTTCAGTTGTACTTATATTATAAAAGTAAAGTTTTAAGAAACTAAGTGTAGTGATTCACCAACTTATCAGATTATGTTGGTACTTATGTTTTAAGATATTTCAGCTTTCAGTCTATTTCAGTCTCTTGGTGAGTCTACTTAAACTTAGCATGCATGCTTTAAGATTTCATATATAATCAGTTTTACTTATTGCATTCACCCCCGCTTACTAAGTATATTCCAGAACTACTGATCTACATATACGTCTTTGTGGATACATTGTTTTATAATATAGGTACAAGTTGTAGTCCATAGATTATGACCAGACAGTTGCAGTTTCCAGCTAGTAGGTGATGAGTTCTCCTATTTCGGGTTTTATATACTTTACTTTATTACTCATGTGTATTGAGTAGTGATAGATGGAGGCATGTCCTAGCTATCTATAATTAGTATAGCAGAGGCTTCATAGATGCCAGTCAGAGTCAGTCATATAATTTTAGTTCTCTTTTCAGTTTTATCAGACTGTAAATTGTATCATTCTTATATTTTTACTATATTTTTTCATGATTATATTTTCGCACAGCCAAATCAGCAATTTAATATATTATATATCAGTTGCTTAATAGTATGGCAGTTTATGGGTTAGTTTGAGATCACTTGTGGTACGAAGTACCGTGTTATGACTAGGGGTAGTTTCGGATCGTGATAGAGTTACACCCACATGTAGAGATTATGTAAGGTAGCAGTATCAAAGTTGTGTTGAGCTTTTACCTTTGGATTCCACACAGCTTTATCTATCTTTCTATTCTATGTTTATTTTACTTCCCAAAGACAGTGTTATTGTATATATTTATGACAGTCAGACTTAGAGTCTCATTTTTATATTCATGACAACTGAGTTTTGGGATGATTTGAGATTTTGTTATGTTCCTTTCCGCCTTTTATAATTTGAGTTATGTTGACTTGTGATTGTCGTTGATGATTCCTTGAGTCTTAGTTTTTTTTTGTTATATTTTCTCTTTTCTTTTGATTAATTTAGTTTACGAGTTATCTTTACCTACCATGAAGGGGTGGGTAGGTGTCATGATAGCCTTTTGGATTTTGGATCTTGACAATTGTAGATGCTCCATGATTAGTATGAATAAAGACAAATTATCGCTAGTTTAAATATTCTCTTCTCTCACCTCCTATCCCTCTCTCATCTTTATCTATCATTGAACAATAAAACCACTTTATGATGATTATAATTTTTTGGGACTATAATCTTTAACAACACATTAAATTATCTCTCTCCCCCCATCCTAACCCCTAACCCGTCCCCCAAATATCCTTTAAGAAATTGACTCTGAACTATATTTTTTCCCTTCAAAGCATCACCCCAACTCCACTGAGCAATCCACCCCTTACACTTCATTAAAACATGTACACAAACTAATATATCAGGTATCTCAGGAAGTAATGTCATCTTTTCGGAATCTAGGCATATCAACAAGTATAGGAAATCTAAGCTAAGAAGATTACAAAGAGTAGAAGTAACCTATGAAATAACTCATTGTGCAGTATGATCATCTGACCATCTCACGTAAATCAAGCAAGCAATTGTTCCTCTGATCTACAGCTGAAGAATAAATAGTGCACTAGCTGTAGGCTAGTAGCAATTACTATGTAAGATTAGACAAGAAACAACAGGTAACAATAGGGGATCTCAATCACTTTTTAGCAAACAAATGGCTCTAGTTGCTTCTTTGAGGATATGAAATAAATAAGCTAACAAAAGAGATACACAAGTTGCCCTCCTACTTTGGGACTTGGTCCCAACTAAGGTATGTAAACAAGCAAACTAAAAAGAACAAACTTGCAAAGTAAATAAACAAAGAACACAACACGTTTTACATAAAAAAATCCTTGATCAAGGGAGAAAAACTATGACCTACCACGTAGGATTTCGAACAGCTCGACTAGATTCAAGAAACCTTGAATATAGATTCCATGACTTCAAGGATTAATCTCTTAATCCTTCTTCAACTTTTAATAACTCTATTACAAAGAACTTCAATGCAATAACTCTATTGCACTCACTAATTCAGCTAACTCTAGCTGAAACAGTAATCAAGCTAACTCTAGCTTTTTGTCAACTAACTCTAAATGACACTTTGACAACGAGAAATGAAAAAAGAGTACCTACTAATAATGAACTTAGAGCAGTAGACAATATTTATAGACACAAAACAAAGACTTAAATACAATAAAAGCTTTGAGACACAAGTAACGGCTGAACATGCCCCTTGTTGAAGGCGAGGCTTTGAATTTGAGAGCTTTAAGAGATTTGGTATTGTTGAGAATATGGAAGCATAAAGTTTTTTTTGTTGTAGAAATTAGCTTATATAAGAGACATGAAAACCCAGGATGATTCTGATTGGTTGGGGAAAAAAGGCATTGTAGCCTGCCACCAACTTACTGCAAAATGGTACTTTATCCAGATGCACCATTGACCAGTGATATTGACATGAATGCAATCAACCTAGTACCTAGGTTGTTTCATCTTCAGTGTCAACTCAACTTTACGAACCATGTCTCAATGTGATGGTTTGTCAATCATCAAAACTATGGACTTAACACTGACAACTTTGAGAAATACATTCCGAACCCAAAATTTAGCAAGAGACAAATTTATTAAAATAAGAAGGCGTTACATAATTTTTGACAAAATAAAATGGAAAAAAGTGTTAAAATACCTCTCAAACCTCTCAACATTCATATATTGCTGCCATTGTAGCTGACGTTGAGCTCAACAAGAGATAAGAGAAGGGAATAAAGTTACTGGGAATGCAGTTTTTTTTATTGAGTAAAAGAGAATGAATACAATGTACAGTCACCTCCTATTTATAGACTCACATGATTAACACATGGTCTTCTAGAAGTTTCCTAACAAACTCCTAACTACTTGATTGGCCCACTAACCAACTTGACAGCTAGATAACTGAATCGACTAACTGATCACCTAATCCACTAGCTAACAAATCAATGTACCAGTACCAACTAATTGATTAGTAGTTATTTGCATAATGTATTCTCATAAGTTTTAACACTCCCCCTCAAGCTGCAGGGTGCAAAATATTGAGCACACCAAGCTTACTGAGGAGGTATGAACATTGATTATGACTGAGACATTTAGTAAGAATGTCTGCAACCTGTTGGTCTGTCTGCATATGCATGGGCTGAACCAACCCCTCTTTGATCTTGTCTCTAAAAAATGATGGTCTACTTCAATGTGTTTGGCTCTCTCATGAAATATGGGTTTGGCAGCTAGATGGATAGCTGATTTACTATCACTAAAGATGACAATAGGCTTAGTGATAGACACCCTTAGTTCTGAGAGCAGACCTTCCAACCATGTCACTTCTGCTAATGCTGAGGCCATGCTTTTATATTCTGCCTCAGCTGAGCTTCTAGAGATAATATGTTGCTTCTTAGACTTCCAAGATATCAATGAACCATCAAACTACACAATATAACCTGTAACAGACCTCCTAGTGTTTGGACATGCAGCCCAATCTGAGTCATACCAACAAACCAATTTTGCAGTAGGTTGTGCCTTAAGCCATATACCTTGTCCTACAGTTCCTTTCAAATAACTTAACTCTCTATTTGCAGCCTCCAAGTGGGATTTCTTTAGTTGCTGCATGAATTCACGTAGTGTCTGCACTGCATAACTGATGTCAGGCCTTGTTATTGTAGCATACATCAACTTTCCAACAAGCCTTTGATATGATGTTGTATCTCTTAGAATAGCATCTCCTTTCACACCTACTGCTTTATCTACTTCAACTGAAGTTAGTTTAACATTAGTCTCTAGTGGGGTGGTGGCTGGTTTTGCACCAGTAAGACCTGTTTCAGAGATGAGCTCCAAGACATATTTTGTATGGTTCAGGATCACTCCACTGGCAGATCTTAAAACTTTAATACCTAAGAAATACTTAAGTTCACCTAGATCTTTAAGCTTGAATTGCTTGTGTAAAGTACTTTTTGCTGCATTGATCATGTCTATATTGTCACCAGTTATTAGAAGATCATCTACATACACTAAAATAACCACCATTCCTTCTGACTTCTTCCAGGTAAATAGTGAATAATCATAGCTGCTTTGGGTAAAACCTACACTGAGCAATGCTGTAGTCAGCTTGATATTCCACTACCTTGATGCCTGCTTAAGTCCATATAAAGACTTAATTAGTCTACAAACTGTATGTTGCCTTCCCTTCTTGAAACCATCTGGCATTTCCATATACACCTTCTCATCTAGGTCACCTTGTAGGAAAGTATTGTATACATCCATCTAGTACATGGACCACCCTTTTGATACTACTAAGGCAATGACACTCCTTACTGTAACCATTTTGGCTACTGGAGAAAATGTATCATGGTAGTCTAGCCCTTCCAGTTGACTATAACCTTTGGCTACCAACCTTGCCTTAAACCTCTCTATTTCCCCATTGTCCTTATACTTAATTTTGTACACCTATTTTGATCCAATGATATTCTTGTCCAAGGGCATGTCAACCACTTCCTATGTATGGTTGTCTTTAAGAGCTTTAACCTCCTACTTCATGGTTTCAATCCACCTCTTATCTCTGCTAGCTTTATTATAAGATTGTGGTTCAACTTCTGCTGACAAGCAAACACAAAATCTTGATATCATAAACTAGTATTAGCAGAACAGAGGTAATTTGCCAGTGGGTATCTAGTGCCTCTCCTCTTCCCTGGTGAAGAATAATCCATTAGCCATGCAGGTTATTTGGTAGCTCTGGATGATCTTCTTAGTTCAACTTCTGTAGGTACTGAGAGTGACTCTTCTACATTCTACAGATTATGAGTGTCTCTTTCTTGAATGTCATTAGGATCATGTATTGATGTATCTTTAGTTGTGACTTATGTAAACGCTCAGTAGGACCTATTTGACTTTCTGCATCTTCTTCTACTTCTGCATCATCATGTGCGGGAGATCTTAGTGTTGAAATTCTATAGAAGATTCTGAACTTGGCTTCTCTATAAAAGGAAACGAGTCTTCCTTGAACACTACATCTCTGATAATAAATAGCTTATTAGTACACCAATCTAATAGTATATAACCTTTCTGAGTTACAGAATAGCCCATCAATACTGCAACTTTGGCCTTTTCTGCAAGCTTATCACCTTTTGGCAATATTGAGGCATAACATTTACATCCAATCACTCCTAGATGTGTCAAAGATGTAACCTTGCAAAACAACATCTCATAAGGACTTTTACCTTCTATGGATGAAGATGGTAGTCTGTTAATGAGATATACAACAGCCTTAACATTCAACCCCTAAAATCTGATACGCATTTATGACTGGAAGCTGATTGCTCTTGCAACATTTAGTATCTGTCTATGATTTCTCTCAACCACACCATTTGTTGTGGTGTGTATGGAAAGCTACTTTGATGTATGATTCCCAAGGATTGAAACAACTATTTCCATTTAGAGTTAATAAACTCTGTCCCATTATTTAACCTCAGTATCTTTATCTGAACACCAAACTGATTTTGAATCATAGTGAAGAAGTTTTTTATGGCTACAATACACTCAGACTTTAGTTGCAACAAATGTAACCATGTATACCTACTATGATCATCAACAATAGTTAAGAAATAGTATTTCTTGTCAAAAGTAGGTATCTTATAAGGACCTCAGAGGTCTATATGTACAACATCAAAACATCTTATAGCTCTGGAAGTACTGACAGGAAAAACTAGTCTAGTTTTTTTTGCTAATGGACAAACGTGACACTTATTTAGAATATCTACATCACTACTGTGCCTTATGAGATCGAGGGTCTTTAATTCTTGAGAAGAAGAATGTCCCAGCTTTTTATGCCATAGACTGCACTCATGCACCTGAACTTCTACTTCTACTCCTGCAACCTGTCTTTGATGAGTCTTATTATTAAGAATTCCATTTACTTCACACACATTCTTAAGGATGTATAGTCCTCCTTTCTCCTTACCAATCCCCTTCACTTTGCCACTGTGAAGATCTTAAAACAGACAGAAGTCAGGGTAAAATGAAATAAAGAAAGAAATCTGCTTAGTTATGTTAGATACTGACAATAAGTTCAGTTTGAAATCTGGAACATACAATACATCCCCTACAACCTCATCCTTTAGCACCCGTGTTTCTCCTATATGTGTTATTTCAACCTTGGCTCTATTAGACAGATTAACTTTGTCACATATGGTATTATCCACTTTGTGATAGTATGAAAAAAATATCTTTATGTGCTGCTACATGGTGTGTGGCTCCAGAATCTACTATCCAATCATCTGAAATGACACGACTAGAAAAACAACTAACAGTACCTGTCATATTGTTCTGTTTAGAGTCATATTTTTTCTTGTTAATCAGTCCTATAATCTACTTGTATTCTTCCTCTGAGAATCCTTACCCCTTTGCCAGAGTAGCATTGTTAGTGTATTTACCTCCTTGCACACTGGATTGTTCAGTAAAACATGAGTTTTCTGCTTGAGGACCAGAGAAGTTATGAGCTGATGACTAACTATTGTTCTGACTAACAACTGAGTGTCCATATTCACGACCAGCTCTGCCTTGGCCATTGTGAAATGGTTGGTTTGGTATTCCCCTTAGATTATTGTAGTTTCCCTTTCTCTTGTTCCTCCAATCACTTAGATATCCATGCAACTTGTAGCAGTTTTCCCTTGTATGACCAGTAAAATTGCAGTAGTCACACCTTTTACATTTATAGCCTTGTCCTCCAAAACTTGTTGATGCTTGATTCCTACTTCTATATCCAACCTCTGCTAAAGTTCTAGCACAAGAAAGTCGAAGTATATACTTTATTCGATATAAAGTCATTTTTTTGGAAGATCCGCTAAAATAATGAAAAAGATTTCTGCATATACGCCCCAATCGGTCAATAATATCAGAATCTGATAAATCAGACCAAACCGGTTTACTAAGGGGATGTCCTAATACGGTACAAAAGTGTGCTTTAGCTAATGATCCAATCAAAGGAATAATTGGAACAAGGGTATTGTTTTTGTGTAATTGCATAGCAATAGGTTCAGTCTTATCGCCAATAGTTGTAGCACAAACAAGCTGTTGAATTTTATTCTCACTGATCATTGCATATGCTTGATTAAGTGTAGGTGTTATTCCTTTCATCAATAGTTGTCTTTTTTCCTGATCATATGCATCATTTAACCCACTCAAGAACTGTATTAGCCGTAAATGATACAAATATTCTGCATACTCCTTCGACTTAGGACAATTACATGATGGAGTTGGTATGACTGCATCATCTTCACTTCATAAGTTCTTTAGTTAGTAAAGTAAGTTGAAACTAAATTAGTACCTTGGTGAAGATTATTGATTTCCCTGTGTAATTGGTACAATCTTATGCGATTTCAAATCTCTCCTTAAGAACTCCCTATACTTCATTAACATTTGTTGCATATACAATACCACTGAGTAATTATGCACTTACTGAACTCATCAGCCATGAGAGTACTACCGTATTGCATGTCTCCCATTGATTATGTAACGCCTCTCTATATGTTTCCTTGTTACAAGTACCAGTTACAAATCCATACTTCCTCTTTCCCAATAGTGCAATCTTCATAGATCTACATCAAACTCTATAGTTCTCTGAACCAGTTAATTTGATGGGAATCAATGCAGCTCCTGCTACATTTGATGCTCCTAGATACAGAGGATCACTAGAATCAATTTTAGGTGCCATGACTAATTTACAGATTATAGCTAAGATTCAATCAAAATCAACACAGTAAACTCAAAATATATGTCCTACAACTATAGATCTATGGATTACAAATAGGGATCTAAGTTCTTATGACCTCACTAACGCACAAACAAAAAAACACAAGCAAAACTTACTGTATTGCAAATACACTTATACTCGATAGCTTATTTCTTCAGTCCCACAATCGCGTGGCTTTGATACCATGTTAAAATACCTTTCAAACCTCTCAACATTCATATATTGCTGCCATTGCAGCTGAACTTGAGCTCAACAAGAGATAAGAGAAGGGAACAAAGTTACTGGGAATGCAGTTTTTTTTATTGAGTAAAAGAGAATGAATACAATGTATAATCACCTCCTATTTATATACTCACATGATTAACACATGGTCTTCTAGAAGTTTCCTAACAACCTCCTAACTACTTGATTGGCCCACTAACCAACTTGACAGTTGGCTAACTGAATCGACTAACTGATCACCTAATCCACTAGCTAACAAATCAATGTAACAGTACCAACTAACTAATCAGTAGTAATTTACATAATGCATTCTCATGAGTTTTAACAAAAAGCCTCATGACCATATTTAGGAAAATACTAGGTAAGTAATTTAGGAGAGATTAAGCTCTCCATATAAATAAATCCTTGCTTAACAGAAACACATTGAGGCCATAATTCAAATGGTCCTCTAGATGCCATTGGTTCAGAACCAATCCATCTGACGTGTTTTCAGCGTAGTATCACTTCACCATCCGCAAACATATATTTTGGTCTGTTGGAATAAAAAAGATTAGTATCTCGTATTATAATCAATTTAGTCCAAGATTCATTGACACCATAGTATTTCATTACCCATAACTTAAATTTTTCCCTGTCAGGTAGAATAAAAGCAAAGCATTCTTTTCACTATTGAAACACCATGGTCGATGAATTAGGTGGTGCATATATTGAACATTCTCTCCAATAATGGTATCTCTCCATACACCTCATTAGAAATATTAAATGAAATGGTAGTCTAATATCCTGATAGTGACATACTAAGACAATGAAATGCTCCATTTATAAATGCCAAATAATCAGTACAAGAGATTCTTCTCCAGGAAAAACTTTTTAGCACTTGAACTTCAACCAAAACATTGTGAATATGAGCTTCATTCGGGTAATTGAAAGGATCTTATAATCAGCACTAGTCGTATCATATCCCATTCTATATACAAAATATACTAGTGGAAATTCATGATGAGGAAGTACTATTGATTCTTTTGTGGAGGGGTTCCACAAGAAAAGGTGTTTATCGAGTCTTATTAAAAACCTAGAAGAATGACCAATCCATCATAGGAACAATATATTTTGGAATTCTCTGGTTTGCAGCTCGAAGGGCAATCAAACTTTTGTTCATCCTTAACTACTTGAAACATCCATAAAGAAGAACTAGAGAAGTTAAACATATCATCCTTCCAAAAGCACATGCTTCATCTTAAAGTAAGGATCAGTGAGTAATGACTTCCAAAAATTTGAAACACATTCGAACCAGAGAAGAGAACGCATAGGTAACCTTCCGAGGATTTCTATCTTTATTTCCTCTTGGAAGTGAATTCCCACTACTTATATAGGTTAAATAGATTGTTTTTAGTATTCATCTGTTGAATATGCTAAATCTTTTGGGCACACAATTATATATAAGTGGTTGAAAAGACCGCTCAACAATTGAAATAATTATTATTCCAAATAAGCAGTACTCGGGGAATTTTAAAGTTAAAACATTATTCTGGACATGTAAGATAATAGATTCTCACTTTCCCGCATAACGTTCTATGAGTGTGGGATTCTAGTAATCATTGATCATAAAATCACTATTGTCTCTGTCACTTGCAAACTCTTTTCAATCACGAAAAAAATTTAGCTAGCCATAATAATTAGGGAAAATGTCTAAGTCAAACCAATAACAATTGAACTCAATTCTCGCACCACCCTGAAATTAGAACTCACCTGATCAGCACCCATATTATTTTTATTACATCATTTGACGGATCCATAATGTTATTCCCTACAATTTAAAAAGTTGTGGTTAGCCGAGTAGTCAGAGGTGCACACAAGCTGTCCGTTAAAGTCAAACTCATACATAGCAGCAACAAAAATAAAGATTGAACTCTTGGGTTGCTTCCAGTGAATACCTTAGCAAATTTGATACGGAGGCAGTGATTTTTTGTTTGATGTTGGGTTCTTTTCGAGCATCAAAAATGGAATTGATATCATCATCTTCGTTCGTGTGCTCAGTGATCTATGCTTCAAGGTCATTTTCAATTTTACTGATAGGATGACTGTAAGTTCCACTGCTAGTAGCAGTACATGGTTGATCGCTGGGTAATAGGGATCTCGCAGCATCAATACAAAGCTCAGCTTCATTAGCATTCTCCTGCTCTATAATTATGTCATCAGTGCCGAATGATGAGTTGAATATGAACTCATCGTTCATACCAGGATTATGGCCCTAGGACTCTTCTCCAGAAATTGCTATGACCTGCTCCGTATTGGTACTTTCTCGAGGCAACATACTCTCATAATTAGTGCTTTGCATTGCTTGTGAAGTTCCAGCGGCTTCAGCATCCACACTAGTTATATCGAGCAGAGGCGAAGCCATGATTTCAACTAAGGGGGTTCAATATTCGAAGAAAACCTAGCCGAAGGGGGTTCAACACCTACTATAAATACATAAAAATAATTTTAACCATGTATAAATGGTGTATTTTTCCGTCGAAGGGGGTCGGCCGTATCGAGAACTAGCTCTTCTATTCTCTTTGGGGACGGAGTTGAGGCACTTGAAATACTTTTGGGCATGGCTAGCCACCTGCGTTGGTGTTCTTGTTATCACAAAGTGCCTAGATATACTTTTCCAGTCATCACGTCCATATATAACTAAAGCACAGGTGAAATGACCTACAGAAGGAGAGAGAGAGAAATAAGTTATTATCAGTTTTGAAAGTTGTTAAAAATTACTTTAAGGAATAATGTGTTATTTACAACATTTCGGGTACAAGAATCTGTATAAATGCACCAACAACTTCAACCCAAGTTCAAGTCTAAGACAAGAACAATTATGAAGTTCCTTAACACCTTCAACACAAGATTATAAGTAATCTATCCAAAAAGTATGTTATTTTTTTCAGAAAAGAGATGAAACAGAATTATAAGGCGAAGTCTCCCGACTTCACGGAGTGTCCTTAAGGAATAATTCCCCTCACTATACCCGAGGTTATGGAATCTTCCTCCCAGGATAAATTGTCCTTCAATCCGAACAATAGCGGTACCTCAAATTGTTGGATTCAACGAACTCACTTAACAACTTAATGATCAAACAGAGTTTTTGTATAGAATAAGAGTGTTTTTGCTGTCAAAAATCATGCCAATACCTGAGGAATATATCAGGTATTTATAGCCTTTAATGTGTCCTTTCAGAAAGGATGCATTGATTCAGCAGAAAGACACCTTTTCAGTACCAGTCACGTCCCTGCGCCAGTCTGTGCTGGACCTGCGCTAGGTGATGTTTGGCAAATTCCAGTAGCTTCTTTGCTATATCTATGCCCACAGGTCGCGTACCTGCACTGCGTCTGCACTCACAGGTCACCCTACAACGCGAAACAATGTGCCTTTTCCCTCGAAGGATCGTATCCCTTCGTGATGCGTTGCGTATGTGTTTGCATGGCGTCAAAATTGTGCCCGTACTTGGAAAAAAATAATTATATCAGATTTTGGATCAAAAAATTTCACTTGTAAATAAGTTTCAAATAAAATTTGTCTAAAAAATTAGATCTCATCGATCGATCATTTTTCAAATTCGAATCCGATCTGAATCCGAGACGAGCGAGCGACGACGAAGACGGCACGAGGAACTTCCTTGTTCTTGCCTCACTATCTATGTGTAGTTAGTGTTTCTCATTAAAAACACTTCAAAGTTTCCTTCTCCCACCAATGTGGGAGCATTAGTAAATTTTCATTTTTGAGAGTACAATTTCTAAATTGGTGTCTCTCTTTCCCTCCATCATTTTTCTCTCCATTTTCCATTCACACACACACATTGAACTCAACAATCCCCCACATGAATAGGGAATGACTATCTTTTGAAGAAATTTACAGACAAGCATGTGATCATTTAGCAAAGGCTAATTGTATCTGGATAAGTAGGTTTCTCTTTGAACTTTCCGTAGTGAATATGCATCGGATGCACTCGGTCAATTGGTAGATTTAATATCTTTGAACCATCGAGATTTAATGTACACCTAGACAACATATGTCACTTAACCAGCCTTTTACTGTTTATGGTTCTCACAGTTTTATTTTTTTTCAGTCATGAACACATCCCGATTTCACGAGAGCTTAGAGAATAGGCCTTTACTAACATTCTACTAGAATTGGCTTCCACTTCACCCTCACATAGGTGATTTCTAAACGTTCAATCCTGTAGACTAAACTATTTGTTCAAATTTACAGAGTTTGGATAATCATTAAAAAACTTTTTACCTTAAGTCTTATCTTTTTTTACTAAACACTGTCTATATCATAAGAATGGGTTAGTACATTGACAATGTTGAACCTATCAGACACAACTTTTTTTGATCTTCTTAAACCTAGCTCTTGGGATATCCAGTCTGTTAGGTAGAGTTACCACTATGCTGACTTGTCCTAGGCCTTAATCCCATTCCCTTGGATGTCCTTTCCACTCATTCTCTTAATAGGCCTTTCATAAGTGGATCCGGCACATTATCCTTTGACTTTACATAGTCAACAGTGATAATTCTACTAGAGAGAATTTCTCTAACGGTATTATGTCTCCGTCTTATGTGACGAGATTTATCATTGTACATCATGCTCCCTGCCCTACCTATTGCCGCTTGGATATCACAGTGTATACTAACTAGTGCCACTGGTTTGGGCCAATAAGGAATATCTTCCAATAAATTCTAAAGCCATTCTGCTTCTTCACCGACTTTATCTAATACAATAAATTCAGATTCCATTGTAGAGCGAGCAATAAAAGTCTGTTTGGATGATTTCCAATAGACCGCTCCTCCACCAATAGTAAATACATATCCACTCATGGATTTTACTTCATTCGATCCGGTGATCCAATTTGCATCACTATATCCTTCAAGTACCGTAGGATACTTATTATAATGAAAAATGTAGTCTTGAGTGTATTTAAGATTCCCCAATAAACTTTTCATTGCCATCTAATGAATTTTATTAGGATTAATCTTGTACCGACTCAACTTACTAATAGCGCATGCTATGTCTGGTCATGTACAGTTCATTATATATATTAAATATCTCAATACTCTTGCATACTCTAATTATGAGTCACTTTCACTTTCATTCTTTCGAAGTGCAAACCTCACATCTAATGGAGTCTTGGCAATACCAAATTCCATAAACTTAAATTTGTCAAGTACCTTTTTTGATATAATGAGACTGTGATAATGCCAACCCTTGTAGAGTTCTATGGATTCATATTCCCATGATCACATCCGCAACTCCAAGGTCTTTTATATCAAACTTGCTCTCAAGCATTCATTTCGTTGCATTTACGTTAGAAATGTCTCTACTAATGATCAATATATCATTCACAAAAAACAAACAATGACTTGGTGATTTGGAGTGTCTTTAATATAAATACATTTATCACATTCATTTATCTTGAACCCATTTTCTGACATGATTTTGTCAAACTTCACATGCCATTGTTTAGGTGCTTGTTTTAGTCCATAAAGTGACTTAACAAGTTTATACACCTTATTTTTCTTTCCTGGAACCACAAAACTCTTTCTATGTAGATTTTTTCCTCCAATTCTCCATTTAGGAATGCTGTTTTCACTTCCATTTGACGTATTTTAAGACTATATACTGTCGCCAAGGCAATTAACATCCGAATTGATGTTATCCTTGTTACTGGTGAGTATGTATCAAAGTAATCAAGGCCTTCCTTTTGTTTGAAGCCTTTTACAACAAGTCTTGCCTTGTACTTATCAATAGTACTATCAGCTTTCATTTTCCTTTTGAAGATGCATTTGTAACCTAAAGGTTTATTTCCTGGAGGAAGATCAACCAAATCCCAAGTATGGTTGCGTAATATTGAATCAATCTCATTATCAACCGCCTCTTTCCAAAAGAATGAGTCCGAGGACGCCATTGCTTCCTTAAAATTTTGAGGCTTATTTTATAAGAGAATGTTACTAAGTCCGATCCAAATGAATTTAACATTTTTTGACGTGTACTACGTCTCAAATTCTCATCTTTATGTACATCCTTACTTGGTTTATCTCGAGGTCGTTTAGACCCTTCACTAGACTATTCATATCTAGTTTTATATGGGTAGATGTTTTCAAAGAATTCTCCGTTCTCTGATTTAATTACCATATTTTTATTAATATCTAGATATTCGTATTTATGAACCAAAAACCGACATGCTTTACTACTTTTAGCATATATTATGAATACGCAGTCTGCCGTCTTAGATCCTATCTTAACCCTTTTAGACATAGAAACTTAGACCTTCGCTAGACACCCTCACACTTTGAAATATTTCAAGTTGGGTTTCCATTATAAGAAATTGATTATGTCTTACTATGGGAACTCTATTGAGTATACAGTTGACTGTAAGGATAGCCTCCCCCATAAGTTTTGTGGTAAACCTAAACTTATAAGTAAGGCATTCATCATTTTCTTCAAAGTTTGGTTTTTCCTTTCCGTAATTACATTAGATTGAGGTAAATATGAGGCTGTAGTTTGATGGACAATTCCATTCTCTACATATATTTTGGTGAAAGGAGATTCATATTCTCCGCCTCTATCACTTCTTATCATTTTTATCTTTTTTCTAACTGATTTTCTACTTCAGTTTTATATTGCCTAAATACATCTATTGCTTCATCCTTACTGTTTAGCAAATAGACATAACAATATCTAGTGCAATCATCAATAAAAGTTATGAAATACTTTTTCCCACCACGTGATGATGTTGACTTCATATCACAAATATCCCTGTGTATTAAGTATAAGGGATTGGAATTCCTTTCAACAAACTTATCAGGATGCTTTGCATACTTGATTCCACGTACATTTGAAACTTTGATTTATTACACTCAAAGTTTGACAAAACTTCTATGTTAATAAGTTTTCGTAATGTTTTGTAATTAACATGGTCTAAACGTTCATGTCACAAATTATAAGACTCAAGCAAGTAGGAAAAAATTGAATTTTTATTGATTTCAACATTCATTACATTCATTTTGAATAGGCCCTCATTGAGGTAGCCTTTTTCTACATACACTTCTCCTTTACTAAGTACATTTTTTTTGAAAAAAAATACACATTTGAATTCTTTTTGTCTAGAAGTGAAATAGAAATCAAGTTCTTCTGCAACTTCGGAATCTACAAGACATTGTTAAGTGTCAACACTTTGCCGAAAGTCATCTTCAAGCACACTTTTCCTGTTCCTTCTACTTTTGCAGTAGCGGAGCTTGTCATGTAGATCTTTTCTTCTACTTGATCCAGAGCGAATGTTGAATACAACTCCTTATTATCACAAACATGGCGGGTGGCACCAGAATCCATCCACCATTTGCAAGGATTTACCACCAAGTTGCATTTAGAAAGAATAACACACAAATCATCTATTTCTTTCTTAGACTCAGCCAGATTTTCTTGGTCCTTCTTCTTTCCTTTCTTTGGGATACGATAATCCATAGACTTACGTCCAATCTTGCCACAGTTAAAGCACTTTCCCTTGAATTTCTTCTTGGGTTGATTGCTTTTATTTCCAGCTTTCTTTTGCTTTTTTAGAGTTGCTTCGGTCATTTTTTACAATGTTTTCTCCATTCATTATAGAATTGACTCTTGACCTTCTTTCCGCAGCCTTATTATCTTCTTCAATGCGTAGTCATACAATCAGATATTCGACTGATATCTCCTTACGCATGTGTTTCAAATAGTTCTTGAAGTCTTTCCAAAATGGTGGTAGCTTCTCTAATATTGCTACAACTCGAAATGCCTCACTCACAATCAAACCTACAATGAAGGTTATGTGAATACTAAGAACATTCTTAAGTTGTTCAACTACGGTATTTGTCAAAATCATACTTTCTGCTAAGAGATCATGGATGATCACTTACAGTTCCTACACTTGGGAAACAACAGACTTGCTGTCTATCATTTTGTACTCCAGGAATCTTACAAAAAAGAACTTTTTAGTTCTGGCATCCTCTGTCTTGTACTTCCGTTCTAGCTCTCCCCATAACTTTTTTGCGGTCTTTGTTCCACTATACACATTGTAAAGGTCATCTGGGAGACCACTCAAGATATAATTTCTGCAAAAAAAATCTGAGTGTTTCTAAGCCTCCACAATCATGAAGCGCTCTTGTTTAGAGGTTCCCTCGGGCACCTCCAGAGCTTCCTCAAACGTGAACCTTTGAAGATAAATAGTGGTGAGGTAGAATAATATTTTTTGCTGCCATCTCTTAAAGTCAATACCCGCGAACTTTTCGGGCTTCTTCGCTGAAGCCATCGCCGGCAGAGCATTCATGCGACTTGTTTTGGCAATACTAGTTGCCCCCATAGTTGTTGCAATGTCATGCATTTGACTTTCAGTCGTCATTTCACTGTCACCACAAGACAGTACCTTTAGTATATCGAAATACTTATTAAAAAGTAGCAGTAACTTTAAACACCTCTTTTTTCTAGTTTAATGATGAAGTTTTTATGACTTTCAATCATCAACTGAGTGATCTTTAACTTGTGATGAAGATTTTATGTCATCAAATCACTAGTTAAGTTCAAATAGAGTAGAAAGCTTAAAGCTTTAATCTCCAAAAACAAGCTTATACAGATTCTGAAAGATTATTCCTTAAGATTGTTATTTATAATGTTTCAGATACAAGAATCTGTATAAATGCACCAATAACTTCAACCCAAGTTCAAGTCTAAGACAAGAACAATTATGAAGTTTCTTAACACCTTTAACATAATATTATAAGTAATCTATCCAAGAAGTATGTTATTTTTTCAGAAAAAAAGATGAAACAGAATTATAAGGCCAAGTCCTTCGACTTCACGGAGTGTCCTTAAGGAATAATTTCCCTCACTGTACCCAAGGTTATGGAATCTTCCTCCTAGGATAAAATGGCCTTCAATCCTAACAATAGCGGCACCTCAAATTGTTTGATTCAACGAACTCACTCAACAACTTAATGATCACACAGAGTTTGTGTATAGAAGAAGAGTGTTTTTGCTATAAAAAGTTATGCCAATACCTGAGGAAAATATCAGGTATTTATAGCCTTTAATGTGTCCTTTTAGAAAAGATGCATTGGTTCAGCAGAAAGGCATCTTTTTAGTAGCAGTCACGTCCCTGCGCCTAGTCTGTGCTGGACTTACGCCTCATCTGTAGCTGCAAGTGACGTTTTGCAAATTCCAGTAGCTTCTGCACTACATATACACCCACAGGTCGCGTACCTGCACTATGTCTGCGCCCGCAGGTCACCCTACAGTGCGAAACAGTGTGTCTTTTTCCTCGAAGGATCGCATCCCTTCGTGATGCATTGTGTATGTGTTTGCATGGCGTCAAAATTGCGCCTGTACTTGGAAAAAAATAATTATATCAGATTTTAGATAAAAAATTTCACTTGTAAACAAGTTTCAAATAAAATTTGTCTAAAAAACCAGATCTCATCGATCAATCATTTAACAAATCCAAATCTAAAATTGAGCGAGCGACGACGACGACGGCGCGAGGCACCACCTTGTTCTTGCCTCACTATCCATGTGGAGTTAGTGTTTCTTATTAAAAACACTCCAAATTTTCCTTGTCCCACCATTGTGGGAGACTAGTAAACTTTCCATTTTTTAGAGTACACTTTCTAAATTGGTGTCTCTCTTTTCCTCTACCATTTTCCCCTCCATTTTTCATTCACACACACAATTAACTCAACATAATGCACGTGATTTATTTTTTATTTTTTTCTAATTTTTTTACATACAACTCCTAGTCAAATTACGATTTTCATTTTTGGTAGGAAACTGATTAGTTATTATTTTTGGTAGAAAATAAATTTTCTTTTATGGTAAGTTTAATCTAATTTTGGTCGTAATAACACTATTTAAGGAGTTGATATCAGTAATAAGTAGATTTTACCAAAAAAGAAGAATAAACTTCCTGCTTCTCTCCTCTTCTAACTTATCTCAATTTTTAGTTTTTAACTGTATTAAAACCAACAATATAAAAAAATTTCACTTGTAAAGTTTCAAATAAAATTTGTCTAAAAATTAGATCTCATCGATCGATCATTTTCCAAATTTAAATCTGAAGCTGAGCCGAGAGAGCGACAATGACAACGGCATGAGGCACCACATTGTTCTTGCCTCACTATCAATGTGGAGTTAGTTTTTCTCATTAAAAACACTCCAAAGTTTCCTTCTCCCACAAATGTGGGAGAATTAGTGAACTTTTTATTTTTGAGAGTACACTTTCTAAATTGGTGTCTCTCTTTTCCTCCACCATTTTCCATTCACACACACATTGAACTCAACATAAGACATGTGATTTATTTTTTTATTTTTCTCCAACTTTCTTACATACAACTCCTAGTCAAATTAGGATTTTCATTTTTGGTAGAAAACTGATTAGTTATTATTTTTGGTAGCAAACAGATTTTCTTTTATGGTAAGTTTAATCTATTTTTAGTTGTAATAGCACTATTTAAGGGGTTGATATCAATAATATGTAGCTTTTACCATAAAATAAAAATTAACTTCTCTGCATCTCTCATCTTCTAACTCATCTCGATTTTCAGTTTTTAACTGTATTGAAACCAACAATTGGTATCTAGAGCTATTTTTTTGAGGGACCTATGAGTGAAGATATGAATTCTGATAATAGTTTTTCATGAATGGCTCCGCCCATTTTTGATGGTGAAAATTATCAATTATGTGCTGGAAGAATGAAAACTTAGTTGGAGGCTCTTGATCTATGGGAAGCTGTGGAAGATGATTATGAAACTAATTCGCTACCAAATAATCCGACCACAACCCAAATCAAGAGTCACAAGGAATAGAAAACTACGAAATCTAAGGCAAAGGCAACCCTGTTTGCTTCTGTTTCAACAATTATTTTATAAGAATTATGTCTCTCACATCACCAAAAGAAATTTGGGATTATCTAAAGAAAGAATATACTGGAGATAAAAGAATCTAAAGAATGCAAGTACTGAATTTAATAAGAGAGTTTGCATTGTAGAGAATGAAAGACTCCGAGACAGTCAAAGAGTACTCCACAAATTACTTGGCATTGTTAACAAGGTAAGATTACTAGGCACTGAATTTAAAGATTTAAGAATTGTTGAAAAAATTCTTGTTACAGTGCACGAAAGATATGAAGCATGTATAACTACCTTGGAAAATACACAAGATCTGTCCAAGATCACTTTGGCGGAGTTGTTAAATTCTTTTCAAGCACTGGAACAAAGAAAACTTATGAGGCAAGATGGTATAGTTGAAGGAGCCTTAGTAGCCAACCACAAAACTCAAAAAAAGGGTAAAATTTTTAAAAATTATCCACCTTGTGAGCACTGTGGAAAAATGGGTCATCCATCGTTAGATATTGGAAAAGGCCAGACACAAAGTGCATCAAGTGCAATCAACATGGCCATGAAGAAGTGATTTGCTAAAGTAAATTTGAAAACCATAAAGCAGATGCACGTGTGGTTAATGAAGAAGAAGAAGACCATCCTTTTGTTGCAATATGTATCTCAAGTAAGGTTTCAACAAATTTTTGATTGATTGATAGCAGTTGCACCAACCATATGACTTATAACAAGAGTGCGTTTAAAGAATTAAAGTCTACTGAAATATCCAAAGTTAGGATCAGAAATGGTGACAAGATTCTTGTTGAAGGAAAAGGAACTGTTGTCATCAAAACAAGTTTAGGTAATAAAGAAATTTCAGATGTTCTTTAAGTACCTAATGTTGATCAAAACTTGTTGAGTATTTGTCAGTTGGTAGAAAAAGAATACAAAGTATCCTTTAAGGATAAACATTGCTTCATCAATGATGGTGCTGAAAAAGAAGTTTTAAACACTAAGGTCAGAGGTAAACATTTCTTATTTGATCCAATGGAAGATGTTTCTGTAGAACATGAAAAAAAATCACAGGCTGAAAAAATGAGAAGATAATCCTCTAATTGAAAAACCACAAGCAATATGTGAACCTGCTAGGTTTAAAAGAGCTTTCAATGTCCCTAAAGGAATTGAAGATAAGGAGTAGTTATCTATGTTTTAGAAAAGAAAATAGGTAAGTTTATATTCAAGATACAAACGAAGAAGAAAAACATGCCAAAAGGATTTAATAGTAAAGGATTGCATTCAAGACAAGAAGTGAATTTAGTTCACTACAAGCCAAAAGATGAATCTGCAGATTTATTCGCAAGGTCACTTTCGGTTATCAAGTGCAGAGATCCCAAGATAGAAGACCAAAATTTTACAGTTCTTAAAGCAAGGAGTGTTGAAAGTTGCTTTAAGGAATAATGCAGGTGATTTATTTTTTATTTTTCTCCAACTTTTCTAATACAACTCCTAGTCAAATTAGGATCTTTATTTTTGGTAGAAAACTGATTAGTTATTATTTTTGGTAGCAAATAGTTTTTTTTTTTATGATAAGTTTAATCTATTTTTGGTTGTAATAGCACTATTTAAGGATGAGTTGATGATCAATAATATGTAGCTTTTACGAGAAAAAAAAATACACTTCTCCGCGTCTCTCCTTTTCTAACTCATCACGATTTTCAGTTTTTAACTGTAGTAAAACCAACAGAAGTTAATCTAGGAAATAAGATTGCAAGATATCATTTCTTAAAAGTTTTATTTTCTCTTAATCAGTTAACCACAGACAAAATCTTATAAAGCCTAGAGCTAGAAAAGGCATGATTCCATAGGCATATTTGTTGCCTTCTGCATGCACTGTGTATCGGCTTTATAAGATGTAGTGCATGGTTAGCAAATTGAATAAAACTTTTAAGTAAATGTTGTCCTACAATCTTATTTTTGGATTAACTTCAAAGACGATAATAACTTATTCTTCTCTCTTTCTTGCTATAGGTCATTTCTGTAAGGCTTAGATACATTTGGAAGAGGTGGATGGAGAATTATATATAGGCACCGTGTGATAACAAGAACAACAACACAGGTGGATAGCTATGGCAAAAAGTATTTCAAGCGCCTCAACACTGTCCCCAAAGAGAATAGAAGAGCAATTGTTATCGATAAGATTAGTGTGGATGCTGAAGCTGTTGGAACTTCATAATTAGTGCCAAGAACCAACAATGAGAGCATGTTGCCTCGAGAAAGCACCAGTGTAAAGCAGATGATAGCATTTGTTGGAGAAGGGTCCTTAGGCCATAAACCTGATGTGAATGATGAGTTCATATTCTACTCATTATTTGACACTGATGACATAATTATGGAGCAGGAGGACACTAATGAAGCTGGGATGTGTTGATGCTGCAAGATCCCTATTACCCAACGGATGATCATGTGCTGCTACTAGCAGTGGAACTTACAGTCATCCTATCTCTAGAATTGAAAGTGACATTGAATCATTAATGACTGAGCACATGGATAAAGATAATGATATCAATTCCATTTTTGTTGGGGCAACACCAATTTCTCATGCAATGCTCTTCAATGCTATTCATAGTGGAATTTCTGTTAACAGGTTCTAGATTTGGAGTGATAGATGCACCTAAGGAAAATGTGTCTGCTCATAGAGGAATGACCAGTTTTACAGTTGCTACCACCAGTGCTATGGATTAACCTGAGAACATGGTGGTTGTTCACAGAGAAATGACAAGTTCTGCAAGTGCTAGCATTGTGACTATGAATGCACCTCATAACACAGTGGCTTCTCTTAGTGGAATGACCAGTTTTGCAGTTGCTAGCATCAATGCTATAAATGTACCTTAAAACATGATGGCTGGTTTAGCGGAATGATCAGTTTTGCAGGTGCTATGAATGCACCTCAAAACACGGTGGCTGCTCCTGGTCAGTTACCTTCCTTAGTCCCTCATATAACTTTGATGTTTGAGTGTGCCTCAATTTTAATATTTCCTTTGAGGTGAAGACATTTTTTTATCAGCATGACCTGTTTATAGATTAGATGTACTGAGTTGGTGGCAAAAGGCTATTAGTGTTTGCTGTTAATTGGTCACAACCAAATAGTGATACTTCATCTGGTTACAGTATTACTCTTCTTCATTTATGCTGCTTTTGGTTGAAATTTTTCAAAAAAGAAAAAATTGAGTTAGAAATTGTTTTTTAAGTTCTTGCAAACTCTTTGTTTTTGCATTTTTTTTGGCCAAAATGTCTCACAAGCTAAAATTTCAGGCTAGAATCAAATGCCACTGAGCTATGTTTATTTATGTATTCTCATGGACACCTAATCATAAGACAAATCTCATGCTATGAGGAGTTGAAGAACAAATCAGTACGACTAGAAGACAGGAACAAGAAGTAATTTACTAGCCACCACTCAGGTGGTTTGGAGGGGGGGAGGGTGAAATGTTGAGATCTATTTACTACGTAACCGACTAGTCCTTAATGTATAGAAAAAATGATCCTTTTAGTCTAAGACTTTACCTCAAAATCTTTAGTTTATAAAAAAAGTGACCCTTTTCCTTCCACCACCACTGTGTGCTCCTGCAATGATGAAGTTAACATTTATTCCTTATAACATAGTTTTGTTCTTACAACAGTTGGGTTACAATTTCGAAGGTAAAAACATACATTGATTATTGGTATAAGAGTTTTTCATTTCTTCTCTTCACATAAGATTTGGCTTTGGCCGAAAGGTTTCACTCCATTTTCTAAAATGTTTTTGACAAGCTACCTTAGTTTTTATACAAATTACAATATGCTGTAGTTGATCAATTCTATTATGAATGGCCTGAACTAGAGAAGGAAACTGCAAGATTTGCTTACATAGAAATAGGCACTATTGATAAAGGTTCAATTTCATTGAGTATTTTGTGAATATGATGTCAAAGAAGGTTTACTACATTACTGCAAAGGATGGCGTGGAATATCAAATGAGATCTCTCATTAATGATTCCAAGTTTAAACCATATAAGGAGACCGCCCAAGCAATGGCTTGGAACTCTTTCTCTGACCTATTAACCACCTTTTTTGTAAAAGAATCTATTTTCTTGCTTGTGTTATTGGAAAGACATTACATCTTGATATGGCTACATCAACATAAACCGACCTAGTTCTGTGAGGATTAAGGTTCAAGTGGATTTGGCTTCTAAATTATCTGACTATATGGAGTTAGAGGTGGTGATCAACAAGACAAATACAACAAGAGTACAATCTATAAGGAATCAATATGACATGCTACCCAAATACTGTCGTACATGAAAGTTTCAAGGGCATAAGAAAATTAAATGAAGGAGTTTGCATTTAGAATTAAAGAGGCAAGTGCAGGAAGAGAAGCTTGATGATGAAGTGCAGAAGGGTTTTTGAGTGCATCGGGTGTAGAAGCAGCTCCTTCCAATAAAGAATTAATTACGACTAATCCCTTTGATAATCTACAAGATAAGGGGAGGGTAGAAGGGAATTTTAAGAACAAAATAACAATACAGTTGGGAATGAGGATCAGTCTAACAATAAGGGTAACGATATGAATTTAAAGTCAGTGCAAGAAAAAGATTCTTAATCTTCAATACAAAAGGATAGGGTAAATTTCATCCATGTCACTTAACTTTGCATCTATTATACAAAAATCATTTTTCTTTTATTTATTTTATTCATGGTCAATTAACTTTGTATCTATTACGCAAAAGTCACTTTTCTTTCATTTATTTCATCCATGGTCATTTAACTTTACTCCGGCCATCACAAAAGTCACTATGACCCGATTTTATAATAATTTCATCGAAAAAATGATGTACCAACCTTAATTAGTTCTTAATTTTAATTTAAGTAAATATATAATATATTACTCATATCTTGACCCTTTTTATATATGCACAATCCAATTTTTTTTATGAATTATTTAATTAAAGAATACCAATTTCTTAATAGATTAAATTACTTAATGAAGACTATTTTCATAAAAAAAATTTGGTTGATATTTTTATGAAATAAAATTATACTTATATATTCTTAAAATTCTCTAAACTTGAAACATGTGTTGGTAAATTATTTTTTTCTTCTAATATTATGGCATATAGTTGATAAAATTATTTTTCTTCCTCTAAAATCGTGACATGTAGTTGACAAAATTATTTCTTTTCATACATTCTTTTTCTTGCCACTTGAGTCTTTGCATTCGGTATATCATAATAATATGATAAACTACTCTATTTATTGAGTTTGTCTTTGTATTTTAAATTGTTTGGCGAATCGATTAATTCTCCTAAAAGTTTTTATTATAATATTCAATTTCTGATAAATTACATATTTTTTAATTAATTTAATTGATAAATATAAAAATTAGATATCCTAAAATTTATTTATCTATTAAAGTACTTATATTTTATAACTTTTATTAACAAAACTGTACGTTAATATAGCATTATTTGTACAAATTTTGACAATACTTATTCAATGACACAATTAAAAAGACTTTATTTTAAAACTATCTTTAGTATGTTGATTTATCTTCAAATAATTAAAATAATTTTTAAAAAAAAATATTTTTTTTTTAAAAAATAATATCATATATGTATTTTTATTTTATGTGTTTTGAATAATTTATCTTGTTTATCACTCTTTTTTGATGAACCTTTTTGATAGATAAATGCAATATTATGAAATGTTTCATAAAAATATCAATCAATTTTTTTTATGAAAATAGTCTTCATTAGGTAATCAAATCTATTAAGAAATTGATATTCTTTCATTAAATAATTCATAAGAAAATTGGTTTGTGCACATATAAAAAACTAATTAAGGTTGCCACATTATTTTTTCGATAAAATTATTATAAAATTCGGTCATAGTGAGTTTTGTGATGGCCGGAGTAAAGTTAAATGACCACGGATGAAATGAATGAAAGAAAAGTGACTTTTGCGTAAAAGACATAAATTTAAATGACCATAGATGAAATGGATCAAAGAAAAATGACTTTTGCATAATAGATACAAAGTTAAACCCCAAAAGAATATAGCAGCAACATAAGGAGAAATCAAAAGAGAGCCAAACAATACAATAATTACAACTAAACATATAGAAAAAGAGCATAAAGCATAAAGTAAATTCACCAGAAAATAAGATGAGCACGGAAAAGTAGAACGTTTCCCCAAAAGAGTGGATAGCAAAATCATTCCCCAAAGAGTAAGGGAAAGCTGATTTGACATCTCCAAATGTTCCTGCAAACAAAATTAGAGATGAATTAATCAGAGCAAAGGAGGAACTAATAAGAAGGATTTGAACATTGGATCAACTGATTCTTCAACAGAAAGGAATGATAGTACACTTGTAGATTCACTTGCAAAACAAAGTGATATCAAGGTAAGTTGATAAATGAACAATAGAAGCAACTTTAGTAGAGAACATAAGAAAACATGAAGAGCAGATGGCTCTATAGAGATATGTGATGCAAAAAATGTATAGAGCCCTTAGGAAGTAGTACAAATACCAATAGTAATGCAAGCAGATGAATTACTAGTTATTTTGGATTCTATAGAATCTTTAGATAAAGCTTTGCATGATATTGTCACTCAATGTAGGGGATAAAATTGAAGGGGAAACAAAAAGAGAAAAAAAATATGGAAGGTAGATTGATACATTGAATGAAGAGCAAACATATAGAGATTAAGCAATGTCAAGGTGCTTAAATCAACCAGGAATGGATAAAAAAAAGGAAATGGAGAAGCTTCTCAGCCTGTAAGGATGCAACCAAAGAGGAATGTGGGATCCCATCAAAATAATAAATGATGAAAGAATTTACTTGGAACATAAAGTTAGTAAGGTCACAGAAAACATTTCAAAGAATGCAAATGTTTCACAATTTTCATAAGTTTGCTTTTGTGGATTTACTTGAATCTTTACAGCATGTTAGAATCAATAGATATAAAAATAGATTAAGATGAAGGCAACCAATCATAACAAAAATGGTCCAATTTGGGCATTTACTGATTATAGATTTGATGTTACAGTGATTCTGATAAACAATTGTCTTTAAAGTTACCAGATCAGTCTTCAGGATTCTTTTTTTACACTACTCTCATCTATGCTAAATGTGATAGTAATCTCAGATTAGATCTAGGTGATGATTTTTTCAGGATAGCTCATGGATTGACTCATCCATGGTTGATAGGTGTAGTCTTTAATGTGGTGCTGAGTCAGAAATAAAAGATAAGACGTCTTCTTATTATAGATGTTGATACCGATGAATTTATGACTTGTATTGAGTTATGTTATCTTGCTCCAATTCCTTTAAGGGCAGTCTTTTTACCTTGTGGAATGGTAGAGCTGGGATGATTGTATTTTTGATAGACTTGACGGAGTTTTATTTAATGTAGATTCTAGGTACTGTTTGATCATATAGAAGTGGAACATCTTCTTAGAAATGGTTCTGACCACACACCTCTTCTACTATCTTGTCATAATTTTAGCAAACCTCTTAAATTCCTTAATTTCTGGAGTTCTCATGAGTCCTTTAAGAAAGTCGTAGAATGAATTGGAATACTGATTTTTCTTCTAATCAATTCTTAGAATTTAAGAAAAAGATAAAGAAGATTAAAAAAGCTTTTTAACTTTGTGAAGTAGAGAGACTTATGGGAGATCTAGCTTTGGAGGAGTCTTATTGGAGATAGAAGGCTGGGTATGAATGGTTTGAAAACGGTGACAAGAATACAAATTTTTTTTCAAAGTGTAGTGAAAGAAAGAAGACAAAAGATGAAGGTAAGTATGATCAGGATCATCAGGGTGACTACATGGAAATATCAGATGCGGCAATTGTCTTTTATTAGAATCAATTTGAATAAGAGGGCGGCTACTATTTTTTCACTTGTCATATATTCCAAAAATGATTAGTGCTATTGAGAATTATGGTCTGGGAGACATTCCAAATCAAGAAGAGGTTAAACAAAGCTGTTTTTAGTCTCAAAGGTGATGTTCTTGTTGTGCTAATAGTCTATCAGGAAGATTTATAAAAAAATGTTGCGATATAATTGGGCATAAACTGTGAGAATGATGCATGATTTCTTTGCAGGTAACTTCCTTCCTAAATCAATTACTCATACTAATTTGATCATCGTTCCTAAGAAAGCTCTTGTTCATACTTTCTTGATCTAAAACCTATTATGTTGAGTAATTATGTCAATAAAATTCATTCAAGGACTGTTTTCTCTAATTAATCAGAATTTCTCAAAGGAAGAAGCATTATTAAAAATATCCTGCTTACCTAGGAACTAATTGTTAGTAATTTCTATTTTGTAAATTCACATTTTAATATATTGTATATAGATATGCTATCCATAAAGAATCACAATTTATGATCTAATAAAGTATTTAAATTTTTGGGTCTAAAAGTAAATATCTATTATAATGGAGTTAATTTTGGATGAGTTGAAATTCATTGGTCTTTTCTTTGTTTGATGGAAACTTATGAAAAAAGGTACCTTTTCTAAGTAGTCATCTTTCCTAAAAAGGCACTTCAAAGCCTTAAATTGGTATGGTCCCTAAATCAAAAGATATCGCGTCTTTTTTTTTTTCCTTTCTATCTCAAATAAAAAACACCACAGAGAGCGATCTTGTTTTCTTCAAAAGTTATTGCTACGGATAAAGGTTTGTATTCCTATTATTCTTCTAGTTTTAAATCTCTGTCTAAGAATTTATATATGATCTTGGGTAAATTCATTATTTAAAGTTTCCTAACAAGTGGTATCAACAGAATAGTCTTGTTAGATCATTAGATGTGTTTTCAATGATCTAACAAGACTATTCTCTTGAAAAAGAAACAAAGTTTTGTTAAATTATTTTTCGGCATTTGTTTACTGTTTCTGATCAAGATGGTGTCAGCAGAGAATTATTTATTAAGATTATGCTGTATTTGATTGAGTAGCATTTCCATATTACTTTAAGTGGTGGCAGAAGTCCTTTTATTGTTATCTGATTAGCCAAAAGATGAAAAACATTTGTCTTTCAAGAAAAGGAAATCCTTAATGCTAAAATTTGACGCATATATTTATTTTGTTCAATTTTTGGAACAACTGAACCACTATTATGCTAAATAGTATTATTAAAATAATGGATTAGTAATTTTTTTTGGTCAGATTATTTTTTCTTTTGCAATTTTTGGGCAAGTTTTTGTACTATCTTTATTTCAATTGAAACCTTTTTTTCAAGTGCTATTATTTTATTTGGTGCTTCTTATTTAAAAGTGAATAGATTGATCGATATTACCCAAAGTAACCTTTATTACGTAAATTTTATTTACTTTGAATGTATAGGCATGTTTTATATATGAGAAAAATTATTTTAAAGGAAGATTATTTTGGTCAGACTACAGAAGTTATGAATATGTGATATATTTGTAATATATGCTGATAATGTGTTGATCCAAAGAAAGACATATTGTTAGGCCGTTTTAGTAATCAATGTTATGAATTATCTATAAGATTACCACTTACAAATTATTAACTCTATCCAAAGACTAAATGATAATGTTGTGCTAGGTGTCTTGAGATGGACCCACTTTTGCGTATATGTGTTTGATAAATATAAAATTTTAAGTTTACTTGTTATTTTCTTTTATTTTTTGTTTAATTTGACCATCTTCACACATACATGATTTATTTGATGGTCAATTGTGAGCATTATTTAGTTTATCTTGAAGTGTCTTCTATAGTTCTATATCTGCCAATATGAATAATATTCCCGTGTCTAATAACATAAATGTTAAGAACCGAACTTTGAACGAGTTATAGTTCAATGTGTGCAAGAAGAGGATAAAATTAAATAAGAGGCAATGGAATATGATCATCTGGGATCTACTTCTTGAATAAAAACTGTTGCACATAAACAAAAAAAGAATAAGACTAAAGAAACTGCAGACAATGGAATATCGTTATGTTTCTTTTGTAAGAAGTTGATCACATAAAGAAAGAGTGTATCTAGTATGTTGCCTTCCATGAAAAGAAAAGTAAGCTTCTTAACTTCATTTATTGAGAAGTTAGTTTGGCTAAAGTACCTAGCGACACTTGGTGGATAGATACAACACAACTACTCACGTAATTGTCACTATGAAAAATTGCATAAGGAGCTGAGTGTCGATTGATGCTGAAAAATACATCTATGTGGGATACGACAATAAAGCAGTTGTGGAGGCTATTGGTGTCTTGAAAATTCTATTAGATACTGGTTTCTATCTGGAATTAGAGAAAATATTTATTGTACAGTCATTTAACCGAAACATAGTTTCTATTTCCTATTTGGACATATTTGGATACAATTATTCTATTGGAGTTGAAATTTACAATATTTCATTAAATTCTAATATTGCTGGAACTAATACTCTGATTGATAAGTTATATGAATTAAACATACAAGCTTCATGCAACAATGAAAACCTGTATTCAAGTAATTTTGGTACTAACCGCAGATTAACAAATGAAAATTCATCAATGCTATGGCATAAGCGATTGAGTCATATTTCTAAATAGATAATTCAAAGGTCTGTGTCTGAAAAAATTCTTAATTTCCTTATTTATCATATTTTGAAATTTGTATAAAATGTATTAAGGGAAAACAAATGAATAT
Organism: Capsicum annuum; assembly: GCF_002878395.1. Taxonomy (NCBI): domain Eukaryota; kingdom Viridiplantae; phylum Streptophyta; class Magnoliopsida; order Solanales; family Solanaceae; genus Capsicum; species Capsicum annuum. The sequence continues at coordinate 14,593,596 of NC_061116.1, forward strand.
AAGGAAAAAAAGTGCTTATAGGAATAAAGAACTTTGAGAGTTGATACACAACAAATATTTTTAGAGATACTTATATTAAATAAATCTAAACAAAAATGATATATAATACATTGACTTGTGTGAAAAGAAAGGTAAACTTTCCATCTTTGTTTATTTAAAAGTTTGTTTGGCTATGGTACCTAGTGATACATAGTGGGTAGATACGGGTGCAACTACTCACATAAGTTTCACTATGCAGGATTGTATAAGGAGCCGAGTTCCGATTGATACGTAAGGATACATCTATGTGGGAAATGCCAATAAATAAGTTGTGGGGGCTATTAGTGTCTTTAGAATTCCGTTAGAAATCAATTTCTATTTGAAATTAGAGAAAACATTTATTGTACCATCATTTAGAAAAAATATAATTTTTATTTCCTATTTAAACATATTTGGATATAATTATTCTATTGAAAATGAAATTTGTAGTATTTCTCTAAGTTCTAATATTATTGAAACTTATACTCTGATTGATAGGCTACTCAAATTAAATAGACAAGTTTCATACAACAACAGAAACCTAGATTTAAGTAATTTTGGTACTAAACGTAGATTAACAAATGAAAATTCATCAATGTTATGACATAAGCGACTGAGTCATATATCTAAATAGAGAATTCAAAAGCTTATGTCAGAAAGAATCCTTAATTCCCTTGATTTATCAGATTTTGCAATTTGTATAGAATACATTATGGAAAAACAAACGAATATAAGGAAAAATTTACTTATAGGAGCATAGAACCTTTTGAGTTGTTACGTAACAGACATTTGTGATTCGTTCCCTATGACTTTATGGAATGGTTAATAATATTTTATTAACTTTATAAATGACTACTCCTATTACGAATATCTTTGTTTAATTCATGAGAAGTCACAATCTTTAATTTTTGTAAAAATTTTCAAGGATGAAGTTGAAACCCAATTAGACAAGAAAATTAAGGATATCAAATCTGACCATGGAGGAGAATACTGTAGTAGATACGGTGGATCAGGTGAACAACGTCTATGTCACGACCTGAACCAGGGCCTGGACGTGATGGGTATCTCAAATTCTATGTGGATTGGAGATCACCCCCTGTACCTAACCAAACCAAACACACCACACCCATGATTGGCTGAATTTCGAACATATAATAAGATAAGAGATAATCAATTTAAGTACATTAAAATAAGTCTATAACCAAAACCAACCAATACCGATTTCAATGCCAATACTAATACGAATACCAATTCCAATACTGACACTTTTTCCAACCAATAGTAATCTGACAAATCCTCCAGTCAAAACTAAAGAGTATCCAGTTAGGACATGCCCCCGACCATAACCAAAAATTGAATTCAAAGGAATAGTCAAAATGAAAAGGAAACCATAGGTTTTCCAACGTAGGGAAGCCCACCCCTTCAATCTGAGTTGCTAGATGATCTCCAAGTCACTGAGCAGGAGGAATAGAAGTATGACCAGTTCCTGTATTGCGTGGGAATACAACGTGCGTAGACGGTTAGCGGTAGGAGCACTAGCATGTATCTCGGGGGATAAGGATAACATAATGATATGATCAATAGTTAAAATAATTTAAAGCCAGTGCACATAACCAAATGCATATATATATATATATCACTTTTCGAGATAAAGAATAAGGATTAACATGCATTTTAAAACCTTAGCCTAGATTGTGTAGCTTAACCATCATATAATTGAACCCATGGGCTCTATAGGCCCCAGCTCTCACCCTCAGGTCGGGCCGCAGTGCATGTAGCCGCACGAATCGGAGAATAATATCATATATGCACATGGGGGACTCGAACCCTCCAACATCTACCAAGGTGACTTAAGCACCCAATCATATAATTATTTATGGGGGACTCGAACCTCCCTAATCATGAAATAATAATAATAAGGGGCACTCGAACCTCTCTGGTCACTTTGACTCCTCCATCGTAAATGCGATTTCCAGTATCGGTCACTCGAACCTTCACTTTCACAATTCAGATACATAATCCTTTATTAAAGCCCAATTAAAGAAAGCATCACACATTCCCATTCATTTAACCATATTCTACATAAGGTATACAATGTTGGTATCGTCATACCAACTACACCTGCAAGGTAACACATCATGCCAAAACAATTTCCATCAACTTGGGGAGAAAAACTCCCTTTGTTCATTAATACCATTGGGGAACACTAACTCCTTTTGTTCATTAAATCATACCATTGTATTTCAAATACCTTTTTTTTATCATGCAATTGTTCAAGACTAGTTCAATTTTACAAATTTCCACAGTTCTCATAACTAGAACCAATTTCACATTATTGGGTTGGGTTCATAACCACTTCAAAAATCATAAGTTTGGAAAAATCACAATTCCCTAGTTTATACACCTTACCCATGCACCCATAAATTCAAAACCATATTAAAAGCATGAAAATCATATATGAACCACGAGAAACATTGTTCAGTTCATAACATTCAAAACACTCAAGCCTTGTTTTAAAACCAACATAAACATCTCATGAACAATATTTTAAAAAACATATTTTTAACAAATTAAAAATGAGCGAAGAGTAACATGCCTAAAGTAGTAAGATGTACAGAGAGAAACCACCCTTGAGAGCCCTAATTGATTAACCTTTTAAAACCCTAGCCTTAACTTGAATAGAGAGTTTGAGAGAGAATTTGGGAGTGTTTTATTGAGAATGATGTGATAATGAAGTCCCAAGGAAGGTTTTAAGTCATGGGTCGAAGGGGTTAAAGTGGGAAATGTCCAGAGTCCCCTCAACTTAAAAGCTGAAAAGTGCCGCCTTTGGTTACGAGTCGACCCCTTGACTCGTATCCACATCTATGACTCGTTACCACAAGTCGTAATCAACGCAGTACCACCAAGGAACCCTACATTGTTATCCTTATGACTCAATGTCACCAATCATAAAGGATCCTACGACTCGTAGGGTCCAGTCGTAGTCAACACAGAACATAATTGGGCCATACACTGGATACCCGACGATTACACCTAACAACTAATAATATTTCATTATGGTTCTTAGTGAGCCACTCGTACTCAGAGCATAATAAAGCCTCAAACTTACTGGTTTGGGTATGAATCATCCTAACGAGTCGTCAAGATACCCTATGACTCTGGGGTCTTAGTTGTAACTAAGGTAGTGAGCCCAAAGCTCAAGTAATTTTCAAGGGAAAATTCTGGGGTGTTTCAATTCTCCCCCACTTGGATCATTCCTCCTTGAGATGGGACTAGGCAATTGCTAGCATGATTTGACCCTATATTCCCCTAGTCTTACCTTTAAGACAAAAAAAAAGAATACCAAGGAATTTACAACTTTTCTTTAACTGACATAAAACAAAGATGTTAAGAACAACACATACCTTACGCACAATCATCCAAAGCGGAAAATAAGAATGCATACTGGGACTGTATGTCCTTTTTGGCTTCCCAAGTAGCCTCTTCAACCTTGATGTTCCTCCATAGAACTTTATTAAAGCTACGTCCTTCGTTCGCAACCGACAAACTTGTCGATCCAAGATCTCGATCGGTACCTCCTCATACAATAAGGAATCTAAAATACTAATATCCTTGATAGGCACGATTAGCGACGAATCACCTTCACACTTTCTCAACATTGACCCATGGAACACCGGATAAATAGAGCTTAAACCAAGAGGCAACTCCAATTCATATGCAATATTACCAACCCTCTTCAAAACCAAGTATGAGCCAACATACCGGGGACTAAGTTTCCTCTTCCCCCCAAACCGCATTACTCCCTTCATGAGAGATACCTTCAAGAATACCCAATCTTCAACCTCAAACTCTAACTTTCTACGCCTCAAATCCGCGTAGGACTTTTGGCGGCTTTGGGTAGCTTTAAGTCTATCCTGAATTACCTTCACCTTCTTTATTGCTTGGTTAACCAAATTCGGGCCAAACATTTTTGCCTCACCAACCTCGAACCACCCGATAGGAGACCTATACCTCCTACTATACAATGCCTCAAACGGAGCCATTCCAATGCTAGAGTGGTAGCTATATAAGAGGCAAATGTTCAACCCAAGTACAGCCATAGTCAATCGCACACGCTCGGAGCATATATTCTAATATATGAATAGTCCTTTCTTCTTGCCCATCCGACTATGGTGGAAAGCAGTACTAAGGCTCACCTTAGTTCCCAAACCTCTCTGAAATAAATACCAAAAATGCAATGAGAACTGAGTACTATGATATAACATGATAGAAATAGGTGCCCCATGCAATTTTACAATCTCTTGGAGGAACAACCTCGCATAATCCTCTGTCAAAAAATTAGTCCTCATTGGCAAGAAGTGAATAGACTAAGTCATCTTGTCCACAATGACCCAAATTACGTCAAACTGATTCTGAGACCGAGGAAGACAGTAATGAAATCCATATTAATTACCTCCAATTTCCACACCGGTAGTTCAATCTCTTAAGTTAACCCACTGAGCCTCAAGTGGTTACCTTCATTTGTTGAGATATCATGCATTTAGCCACCAAACTAGCCATATCTCGCTTCATATTGTTCCGCCAATAAATCTCCTTAAGATTATGATACATCTTTATTAAATAGGTATGAATGACATAACGTAGCTCATGAGCCTCAGCCAAGATCCTCTCTCTCAACCCATCTACATCTGGAATGCATAATCTACCTTGGTACCTCAAGATACCATCACTACCGTCTGAAAAGCTACAACCTCTTGCTGACCCATATCTCCCTTAATCTTTATTAAGACAGGATCCAGTACCTGCTTCTCCTTTATTTCAGCAACAAGGGATGATTTTCCACCTCTTACACAAACACACCACATCCTCAGAGTCTAAGAAACAAACTCTCAGGTTAGCCAAATGATGAATATCTTTCACTAACTCCTACTTATCCTCATCCACATGAGCTAGAGTACCCATAGATAACCTGCTAACTTCGTTTATAACCACATTAGCTTTACCTGGGTAATAGTAGAGACTCATGTCATAGTTTTTCATCAACTCAAGCCACTTCCTCTGCCTAAGATTCAACTTCTTTCGAGTGAACACATATTGAAGACTCTTATGATCAGAAAATACACTACATAGACTTTACACAAATAGTGACACCAAATCTTCAATGCAAATACCATAACAAACAACTCTAAGTTATGAGTCGGGTAATTCTTCTCATGCAACTTTAACTACCTAGAAGCATAGGCCACCACCCTACCATGTTGTATCAGTACACACCCAATTCATACATGGGACACATCACAATAGATAATAAAACCATTAGTTCCTTTAGGAAAAGTCAAAACCAGAGTTGAAGTCAACTTATATTTCAGCTTCTTGAAACTACCCTCAATGGCGTCAGACCATAAAAAAAATCACTTTCTTCAGAGTCAACTTTCCAAAATCAAGTTGTGGGATAATCCAAAATTAAATTTTCTTATCCTAACCCTCATACTAGACACTAAATCAGGAGCATATCGGGACAACTGATGGAATTTCAAGGCATACTTCTTGACCGTTATCCTACCTTGCTTTAAATTAACAAACTCTTTTGATTTTGCCTCCCTCAACTCCTGAGGAAATAGGCAGTCTAGAAAAGCCTTAGAGAAATCATCCCACAATGCAAATTTGATACCATCTCCCCTAGTTTATCCCTATTCCTTATACCATTGGTATGCTACATTCTTCAGTTGATAGACAACGAATTATACCCCTCAACATTAGTAGCATGCTTTATAAAGAAGATCTTCTCCATATCATCAATAAAACCTTGAGAATACTCCTTAACCTTAACACCAGTGAACACAAAAGGGCTCAACCTAAAAAATTAGTCAACCCTTATAGCCTCAGAAGATGGAGAAATGGCAAAATTCCACAGTCGACACATCATCCTAAGGATCTTGTGGAGGACTAGAGGGGACTGGTCGAACTCTGGGATGACAATTAGGAACTGGACCCCTAGACTGGGTCTGTACCCCATAAATAGGGCGTATCTCATCAGCATTGTCCTTGGTTGGGACTGAGTAGTTTCGACGATCTTTAGATTATCTGAGAGATATGATTTAAAAAGAAAACAAATAGAAGTTAGAGAGACTCAAAACCTTAGACTCTATGGATTGAAACAGGACAATAAGAAAGAAAAATATTCCTAAATATCTCGTAGCCTCTCCCTTATAAGTGTGGCACACTACACACCCATGAAAGAGACTCTACTTGATAAAACTTTATCGGACACCCAATGACACCAAACCTAGGCTTTGATACCACATTTTTCATAACCCAAACTAAGGCCTGGCCGTGATGGGTATCTCAAGTCCTACGTGGATCGAAGATCACCCCCAGTACCTAACCAAACCAACATATAACAAGATAAGAGATCATTAATTTAAAGATATTAAAATAAGTCTATAACAAAAATGAACCGACACCTGTATCAATGCCAATACTAAAACTAATATTGATTCTAATACCAATACTGGCTATGCCAACAATAGTCTGACAAAGCCTTTAGTAAAAAATAATGAGTATCCAGTCGGGATATACCCCCTACCATAGCCAAAAATTGAATCCAAAGGAATAGTTAAAATGTAAAGAAATCCATAATCATGAAATTCTATATGACTCACTAGCTGATCCTGAATCTAAGTCATTGAGTAAAAGGAGTAGAAGTATGACCAGTTCCTGTATCGTATGAGGATCAATATACATAGACGGTTAGCAGTTGGAGTGCTAGCATGTAACTTGAGGATAAGGACAAAATAATAATATGATCAAAAACTAAAATCATTCAAAGCCAGTGCACATAACCAAATGCATATACATAATATATATATATAGTGAGAGAGTGAGAAAGAGAGAGAGAGATCACATGTTGGGATAGAGAATAAAGTTTAATATTCATTTCAATACCTTAGCCTAGATTGTGTAGCTCATCTATCATATAATAGTACCCATAGGCTATATAATCCCCAACTCTCACTCTCTGGTCGGGTCCCAGTGCATGTAGTGCATGAACCAGAGAATAATCTCATATATATGCACATGGGGGACTCTAACACTCTAATATATACCAAGGTGACTTAAGAACCCAATTATGTAATGATTTATGGGGGAGTCGAACTTTCCTATTCATTAAATAATAATAATAAGGAGGACTCAAATCTCCTTGGTCACTTTGACCCCCACATCGGCAAATGGGGTTTCCAGAATTGGTCACTTGGACCTCCACTTTGACGACTCAGCTACACAATCCTTTATTAAATCCCAATTAAAGAAAGTATCACACATTTCCATTCATTTAACCACATTCTACATTAAGGCATACAATATTGGTATTGTCATACCAAGTACACTTGTAAGGTAACATATCATGCTAAAGAAATTTCCATCAACTTGGGAGAATAACTCCCTTTTTTCATTAATAAACATTAGAGAACACCAAATTTCTTTGTTCACTAAATCATACCATTGTATTTCAAATACCTTTTTGTATTATGCAATAGTTCAAGACTAGTTCAATTTTACAAATTCCCATAGTTCTCATAACTAGAACCAATTTCACATTATGGGGTTGGGTTCATAACCACTTCAAAAGTCATAAGTTTTGGAAAATTAGAATTCCCTAGTTTAATCACCTTACCCATGCACCCACAAGTTCCAAACCATAATAAAAGCATGAAAGTCATATATGAACTATGAGAAATATTGTTCAATTCATAACATTCCAAACCCTCAATCCTTCTTTTAAAAACAACATAAATATCTCATTAATAATCCTTTAAAACATATGTTTTTAACAAATTAATAATGAGGAAAGAGTAACATGCCTGAAATAGTAATTGCATGAAGAGAAACCACCCCTGAGAGCCCTAATTGATCAATCTGTTGAAACCCTAGCCTTAACTTAAGAGAGAGTTTGAGAGCGTTTAGCATCTTTGAAGTTCACACTCTACCTTGGTCGCTGTGGAGATGTTCTCATTGTTGTGCTTCACCCTTTGACCATTGACTACGAATGTCTTCCCTTTATTGTATTTTAACTCGACCGCACCACTTGAGTAGACTTTAGAAAGCACAAATGGTCTTGACCATTTTGAGTGGAGCTTCCCCGCAAAGAGTTTCAAATGGGATTTGTAGAGGAGTACCTGCTCTCGCTCAAGGAATTCTCATTGTAATATTATAGCATCATCATATTTCTTCATTTTATCCTTATACAAAGCTACACTCTCGTAAGCCTTTAGTTGAAACTATTCTATCACATGGAGTTGTGTCACCCATGCCCCAGATGCTTCTCCCCAGTTCATATTTAATATCTTCAAAGCCCACAAAGCCTTATGCTCAAGATCAACGGGTAAATGACATGACTTACCAAACACCAATTAATAGGGTGACATAACTATTGGGGTTTTGTAGGATGTTTTATAGGCCCAAAACACTTCATCCAGTTGCCTTGCCCAATTTATGTGGCCTACATTTATCGTATTTTCGAGTATGGCTTTGATTTTATGATTTGACACCTCTACTTGACCACTCATTTAGGGGTGGTATGGGGTGGAAACTTTGTTCTTAACTCCATACCTATCAAGAAGAACACCAAATATCCTATTGCAAAAATGTGAACCACCATCAGTAATGATGGATCGAGGGGTGCGAAACCTTGTGAAAATATTCCTTTTTAGGAATGAGGTAACACGTTTACTCTTATTAGTAGAAAGTGCAATGGCTTCCACCCATTTAGAAACATAGTTGCCATACCCAAAACACGCATCACTGCCTGTCATACACTCACCCTTATGGTTCTTACCATATCTCTTATATATTAGGTTGGTGTGACACTATTCACACTACCCTGTAACTTAGAACCTAGTGCTTTATCATGAGTGCTCGGTCTAAACTTTGGTACTAAAGCACTAGTCGAAGATGGGGCTGGAGATAAAGATCTCTAGCAGAACTAAGAATGACTACCATCTTCTGAACTTTCTAAATAAAAGTTAAAGCAACCAATCTTAACCCTCTTATTCTCTCTTTCCTTTTTCTTGAGCTTCTCTTCCTTAATATGCTGAGCATAAGCCATCAGTCTAGAGAGGTTTTTATCCTTAATTAATATAGCTATTCTGTACTCCTTGACTATATCCTTAGAAACACCAGATACAAACTTGCTCATTTGGGCCCTAGAATAAGCCACCATAGTCAGAGAATACCTTGCTAACTAGGTGAACTTGAGTGAATACTCCTTCAAACTCATATTACCCTACTTCAGATTGATGAACTATTTCACTAGGCCTTCCTCAACTCAAGTAGGAAAAACCTGTCTAAGAGAATAGTAGCAAACTCATCGCACTCTAAAGTCCCTACATCAACGCCTCTATCCTCCTTCCATTGCTTACACCAAGTGTGAGCCACCCCTTAAAATTGGTAAGCATCTAAGTAGCACTCTCACTCAAAGTAATACCCATAATATTAGCCACCTTTTAGACATAATCAAAGAATTTCTATGGATCCTCTTCAGACTTAGATTAAAAAAATATTGGGGGATTCATCTAAGTGAAATCCTGAATTCTGATTACTGCCATATTAACAACAGGGTTGGCTGGAGTAACAACCTGTTGATTGTTCTGAGAAACCATAGATTAGGCAAGTACTATGAAAGAAGTACTAAATTTGGTGTAACAGACCTGATTATTCAAAGGGTCCTCCAGAATAGGTGGTGTGTGGTTTGGTCCCTATTTCTTCTTCTATTGGCCTATTTGGGAGGCATTTTCTTTACAAAGTAGAGAATGAATTAGAAGAAGAAGTTTAATTTTCATGACCAAGGCTACACCCTAATTGCAACAATGGTGCTTACAGTCACAAGTGACCACAAGCTAACCCATGAGCTGGTACCTGCTGCGAGCACTTAGTATAATAGCAACAAAACAAATATGCAAAGATATACTGAGAAACATGTCATGTCAATCCAAATACAGAAAGTATAACTATCAAATTCAAAACAACTGATACCACTGAAAGGTCTGGTAATTGAATAACCATCTAACTGACTATCCAAATAGCCTCTAACTAACTGACTATGGAGTTGATGGGACAAACCCCAACGAACTCCAACTAACTAAAATAGAGAAATACTAAAATAACTGAATGAAATATAAACTTGTCCTCAAAAGATGAGGTCTTACCACTACTGCTGTTGCTGTAATGCTGAACTATCTAAGTACGATTAGGAGACTAAGCCTCTGAACCTATTATATAAGACATCATAGCACGAAGAAAAGTATGCGATTAGTACTTTGAATGTACTGGTATATAAGATGAGGTTAGGCTAAAATGCATGGGTTAACTGAGCATGAAAATAATGACTGACTGAATAACTGAAAATGAATGCATAAAAACTAAAATACTAAGCAAGACCAAGCATATACTATTTCTGAAATAATCTATAAACTAAAATACTGAAATGTGTTAACAGAATAACTGATAATCTGTAAGCTTTGGTCAAGAAACCAAAACTAAATTTTGTACTGAATACTGAACTGAGACTGTGAGAGGTATTATCTAAATGACATGTCCCAATCTAAGCTAATCAAGGTCCAATCTGTACCCTAGTTGGAAGGGTGTCAGTACCTTGCCACAGGTATTAGCACATAGCTGTGTGGATCCACTCAACTGGTGTCCCAAAGGATTAGGGAGTCAGTCATAAACTGGTGGGTGACCCCTAAGAAAATGTCAGTCCTAAACTGGCGGGTGATATCTCAGAGAATATCAGTCCTAAATTGGCAGGTGATATCTCATAATCCTATGCTGGCTATGTAATTCTGAAACTTATGGACCACTTATAAAGACCTAGTCCTACAAGTGATCCTCCATCCTTAGGTTCGCTCGGTTCTAGATCCTATTCCCAATTGAATTGACACTGATTACTGGACTGAACTATGCTTAACTGAACAAACAATTAATATAATAACTAACTGAATAGTAATGTTTATGGTATATTTTAAATCATTATGAAGATACTAAAATTATGTAAATAGCTAAGTATCGGGCATTTATAACCTACCATCACCAAAAGAAAATAATGATAAGGACATATACAAGCTTTGAAAACCATAATAGGGAATCATTATTCAAAATCCATCACTTTGGCATTTCTTAAACATATGGAGATTAATAGTTTAACATGGGGATGCTTTTAAACATGATGAGGTAGCATAATCGCATGAAAAAAATCATAAGTAAAGGATTTAACTTGAAAATTTCACCATGTAAACGTGTAAAGACTTATTCCATTAAAACGTTTAAAGGCTTATTCCATGAAAAAATTCATAAGAGCTTCATGGAGATAATTCATATTAACATGTAAATTTCATAATTTAGAACATAAAAATAGATTCTTGGACTCCATAGGTGAAAAGGGCCCATGGATGAACATCACATATACAATAAACCCTTAAGCTTGAAAGAAGAATACTAATCTTGAAGCTTTCTTAAAGGTTCTTGGATTTTGGAAGCTTGAATTCTTGGTTTCCTTGGAGAGAAAGGAATGGAATTAGATATTCTTTGAGATGGTTAGGGTTTCTTTAAGCGGATATTAGAGAATATGGGAAAATAAGGCCCTATATGAAACATTAAGTCATGGATTGATGAATTGATTCGATGGGAAAAAACATAAATGACCGTCAGGAGATTAAATTAGTAACTGAACACAGTTTAATGGGTCATTGCGACGCAATAAGGAGTCCATCGCTATATGGACCACAACGTGATTCTATCATGGTGAGCTACTGGAATCAAAATCCAAACACGATCTAATCCTCGTCTAAAAAATCCTAAACTTCCCCGAGACATGCTCCTTACACCCCTGAACATGAATTAACTCAAAAATCTATGTCTCATGGCTGGGAAAAACTATTTAAAAATCCTCAAAGTTAAGAGGAAAAAAATAAGACTAAGTCCAAAACACTTAGAGAAATTTTTAGGCTTTAAGCCTCTTATACATGCAAATAGGATTTGAACTGAGCTAAGAAAAGTTCAAGGTATTACAATATCTCCCATTTGGGAATATTCGTCCTCAAATGAGATTGATTAAGCTGAGAATACTGGGGAAACTGAGATCATATACTAAACATGCATAAATTAAAGCATGATTACATGATTTAGTCTGAAACATGATACATGAACTGAAGATCATGAACTAAAGTAATTCCTTGAATACATGTAATGACATGAGAATGGTTATAAGGCTACATTAGAAATGAGAGAGTCAACTTATGAGTAACCATTACCTCAGGCTGGATCTAGTTTCATGAAGAAAAGTTAAGAGGTTTAGGACATGAAAACTCAGGTCATTACATCATATCCACCTTAGGATAGTTCATCCCCCGAATGATATCGACTTGGCTGAAATACTAAGGAAAGACTGAGATGATGCACAGGACACATACTGACTAAATCATGAATGAATATCTGGAATCTGAATCATGATGCATGAACTAAACAGAAATCATAATTTACATGGATTCGAGCAAACTATCTCTTAGAATGGAAATATTCATGAAACTTCTGATAGTAAAACTAGATCGGAAGATGGAAAAACAATAGGAACTTGTCTATCTGACTGCTAAATTGAATTGCTGACTATACGGACTCAATTATACTGAAATCTTATACTTAAATAGAGTATTTCTTATCACCTCATAAGTATTTATTCTTACTACTTCAACGACTAAATTTGACCTCTTACTAGGAATGCACTAATACACAATGCACCCATCCACTTATATTCACCAACATGACGTTCAAGCCTATCATCATAACCACACATGAACTTCTTGGTAAACAACCCATTAAAGTATATTTTCTATACTCTCTAGTACTTCTATCATTAACAACTCTCATGCACTATTCATAAGAAAATCACACAGAAAATTTTAACTAACCAAGACATATATCAAAAACTTGGCTGGAATCTTACTTCACACTTACAACCTTAGCTAAAACAAGAATACACCAATCTTTCCCCAATTTGAAATATTTACACTCTCCCCTATATACAACTATTCATCACCACTACCATTTCATAAGGAGAGGTCACTGAAAGGTTAGAGCATGAGGACCTAAAGTATGAAAGAATACTATGCATAACTTAGACGCTTAACTGAGGCCTAAGAAATAGAGTATCCATGAATTAATTCAATACAGAGATAAAAACTGAGGATATACATGACATAATCTAAATTTCGTTGATCATTAAGAGTGTAACATGAGTATTGGACTGTAACTAAACTGTATGACGTGAGTTTGAAGTTCATAAATTTCATGGAATATAATTCGTACAACTGAGCAAACTTGAACTCCTTATACTAGGAACTGGAAGCGTACATGATTCTATGAAAAGTTCATGTATATGAGTTATGATCATGGGGATGACATGTAAGGCATGAGTATATATCATGAGGACTAAAGTACAATATTTGCACTGAGATAAAAATAGGTCGAGCATCTTCCTTATATTGATGTTCTACAATACACTGGCATCACTACTGGAATCTGAGAGCCTGATTTGGTTACTTATTCTAATATCCCCTTAGCTATAAGCTATCACTCTAAGTCTGTAGGACCTTTTTGATAAACTCTAAACTGAACTGTAACCACTTTTCTCTAAAGTTCAGAATGCGACAATCCTCATCATTAACAAATTTACCCTTAAAGACTACACTTGAAAGGGCAAAACCCACTGCTAATTATTTCTTCTGAGATACAACTCTTAACTTTCAATAGCCTAAATAGTCATCAAACAATAGCTTTAAACGATACCTAACTTAGAATCTTCACGAGTATCACCTTACACTGTGTTCACACTATCAAGAATTTCAACACTACATTCTATTAGCCCAATATTCAAAGATTCAAACTTAGATTCTAACACTTAATATGGATAACCCCAAATCTTTAATGAACCATACTAACTTCCTTCATCGCCTACTAATATCACATCTATAAATCACACCCACATCACCATACTTAATTTTGAATCAACATACATTCTTGCATATACTATTTCAAGCCTTCTGGTTCACCTATCATACAACTAACCCTATGGATACATAATCTACCAAATTCAGATAACACTATCCCCACTTTACTACTGTTAAACTTTTGGGTTCATGCTTCTAACTCTAGGTCATATACTATCATAAAATTCTAAGAAGGGTTCTAAAAACACATCTGACCCCTAAGAACTAATGTACTACCCCTCATTCGATGACTGGTTCATTGGGAAACTAAAACTGAACAATGCTATTTCTGCTACCAACTGAGTCATAATATGAATTGAGCTATTCTATTCTGAGAATGACATCAAAATCGGCCATTTCTAGTTCTACAAGATCTACAGAAGTGATTTTCTGATGTACTATAACCAAGCAGTTTCTATATACCCATCTGGTTATGATAGACTTAATAGACTTACCCACTAGGGTAGATACTGAGAAAGGCTTTGTTAAGGTTTCGAGACTAACAACAAAACTAACAGCTATATAGGAGGTCACAAATGAAAGTGAAGCCCCGAGGTCTAACAAGGCATAAACATTAGGATGCAAGACCTGTTATATACCCTTAACCACATCATGAGAGCTTTCCTGATCATAAAGGTATTGGAGTGCATACAATTTGTTATGGCGCTAAGCACTGGCGGCACTGGAACTGGTGCCCTACTAAGTCAGGAAACCCACTGAAGCTGATGACTAATTGGACTGACCCCGTTGGCATAATTTTATTCCTCTCTAAGCAACTATTCGACATTCCCTGATCCTATCGCCTAGATTACCATACCAAAAAACTGTACATCACTGCCATATTTACACTCACCTTGGTAAATCCTACCATATTTCCCACTGAGCAGATTAGTACGAATACTATTCACATTACCTTAAGGCTTAGAGACCGGCGCCCTATCACAATTGTCATTCTTGAAATTTTTTATGGGCGCACTAGCTAAAGATGGAAATGAAGCTGAAACTTTCTAATAGAACAGAGAACGCTTACCACCCTCTGGCTTCGGCTGCAAAAAATTAAAGCTATCTATTCTGGCCCTCTTAGTTTCTCTCTCTCTTTCTCCTTAAACTTCTATTCCTTAATCTGCTGAGCATGAACCATAAGCCTAGATAGGTTTATATCCTTAATCAATATAGAAGTCCTACACTCTTTAAGTACACTATCAGCTACACCAGAAACAAACTTACTCATTCTAGACTTATGATTGGACACCACATTAAGAGCATACCTAGCCAACTGAGTAAACTTAAGCGAGTACTCCCTCATACTCATTTTACCATGCTTTAGATTTATAAACTCTTGAACCTTAGCTTATTTCATCTCAAAATATATGAATATGTCTAAAAAGTTTATGGAAAACTCCTCCCACTCTGCAGGCCTTGCATCTGTGCCCCTATCCTCTTTCCACTGCTTATAATATGTGTGAGCTATATCCTGTAACTAGTAAGTAGACAATTTTATACTATCACTAGATGTGACACCCATGATGTTAGTTACCTTCTGAACCATATCAAGAAACCATTGTGGACCCTCCTTAGACGTGGACCTCAAAAATAAAGGGCGATTCATTAGGGTGAAATCTTAATTCCTAGTTGCAGTGGTATTTGCCACTAGAATGGCTGAGACAGTAGCCTGCTGATTGTTCTGAGAAACTAATGAATGAGCTAAAGTAGTGAATGCAACTCTGAAATCAACATTAAAGACATGCTCATTCAGCAGATCTTCCTGATCAGGTAAAGATGTGGGCTGATTTCCATTTCTTCTTCCGTTGTTTCTGTTGGGAGGCATGGTCTTTAGCGGAATAAATGATGAGTCAGTAAGAGAGTTTAAATAGAGCTCATGATGATTCACATGACATGAATACTTAAAAAAGGGAAACTTTTCCTAAAACATCTTGTAGCCTCTTGTCCATAAGTGTGGCGCACTTTACACCTATGCAAAAGACTCTACTCAACACGACTTTTTAGACTCCTTATTACACTGTAAAACCTTAGGCTTTGATACCAAGTTTTATCAAGACCTGAGGCTACCACCTAGTCGCAACAACAGTGCTTACGATCATTAGTGACCACATATTAACCTATGAGATGGTACTTGCTGTGAGCATTAAGTATAATAGCAACAAAAAACATATGTGGAAGATATATTGGGAAACTTAGTCAAGTCAATTCGAATACTAAAAGTATAACTGTCAAATTTAAAATAACTAATAATACTGAAAGGTCTGGTAACTGAATAACTATCTAACTGACTGTCTGATTGTCTGAAAAGCCTTTAACTGACTGATTGTGGAGTTGATGGGACAAACCCCAAACTAACTCTAACTGACTGAAATAGATAAATACTAAAATAAGTTAATGAAAGATAAAATTGTCCTCAAAAGATGTCAAATCTCCACACTGATGTTGCTTCAATGCTGAACTATCTAAGAGCGGTCAGGAAACTGAATGTTTTAACCTATGATATAAGACATCATAGCACGAAAAAAAGTATGCAACCAGTTCTTTCAATGTACTGGTATATGGGATGAGGTTTGGATGAAATGTATGGGTTAACTGAGCATGAAAATAATTACTATCTGAATAGCATGAGATAACTGAACATGAATACATGAAAACTGAAATACAAAGAATGCAAGACCAAGAATATAATGTTTTTGAAATACTCTATAAACTGAAATACTAAAATTTGATAATAGAATAACTGATAATCTGTATACTTTGGTCAAGTTACTTGAACTGAGTTAATTGAATACTGAACTGAGACTATGAAAGGTATTATCTAACTGACATGCCCTAATCTAATCTAATCAGGGTCAAACCTGTACCCCAATTGGAAAGGTATAAGTACCATGCAACGGGTACTAATACATGACTATGTGGTTGGAAAAGGGTTATCCTAGGATTATTAATCCAAGGATTAGTTATCCCATCATTTATTTAGGATAACTTATCCCATCACTATGGTTTAAATGGTGGGATAAGTTATCCCGACCTTGACAACCAAACGGTGCACAATTTTTTTTTTATCCCAGGACTATTTGATTTAGTACATTACACCAAACGATCCTTAAGATAATGCCAGTCCTAAACTGGTGGGTCACATCTCAAAGAATATCATTCCTAAACTGGCGGGTGACATCTCATAATCCTATGCTGGCCACGTAGTTCTGGAACTTAGGGACTACTTCTAAGGACTTGGTCCTAGCTGATTGGTAATTCCCCATCCATAGGTTTACCTAGTTCTAAATCCTACTCCCAACTAAACTGACACTGATTACTGGATTGAACTAAGCTTAACTGAACAAATAATTGATCATAATAATTGACTAAATAGTAATGCTCATGGTATATCTAAAATCATTTTGAAGATACTGAAATTATGTATACAGCTAAGTATTGGGTGTTCATAACCCACCAATACTGAAAGGAAATAATGATAAGAACATATACAAGCTTTAAAAATCATAATAGGGAATCATTATTCAAAATCCCTCACTTTGGCATATCATCAAACACATGGAGTTTAAGACTTTAACATAGGGATTCTTTTAAACATAATGAGGTAGCATGATCATATGACAAAATTATAAGTAAAGGATTTAACATGAAAATTTTACCATTTAAACGTGTAAAGGCTCATTCTATCAAAACACTTGTAAACTCAAAGCATAAATAGAAATTAATAAGAGCTTCATGTAGATAATTCATCATAACCTGTAAAATTCATCATTTAGAACATGAAAATGGATTCTTGGACTCCATGGTTGAAAAGAGCCGATGGATGAACATCACACATACCTTAAACCCTTAATCTTGAAAGAAGAATACTAATCTTGAAGCTTTCTTAAAGGTTCTTGGATTTTGGAAGCTTGAATTCTTGGTTTCCTTGGAGAGGAAGGAATGGAATTTGATGTTCTTGGGAGATGGTTATGGTTTGTTTGTGAGGATATTGGAGAATATGGGTAAATAAATCCCAATTGAATCTTTAAGTTGTGGATTTACGAATTTATTTAATAGGAAAAGACATAAATTTCCCTCAAGAGATTAAATTCTAGAGCACGGTTTAATTAGTCATTGCAATGCGATGAGGATTCCATCTCTATATGGACTGCAACGCGATGCTATCACGGTGATCTTCTAGAATCAAAATCCAAACATGACCCAATCCTCGTCCAAAAAATTCAAACCTTCCTCGAGACAAGCTCCTTACACCCCTGAACATGAATTAACTCAAAAACCTATGTGTCGAGTGGGGAAGACTCATTTAAAATTTCTCAATGTTAAGAGGCCAAAAATAAGACTAAGTCCCCAAAACTTAGAGAAATTTTCAGGCTTTAAGCCTCTTATACATACAACTAGGAGTTGAACTGAGCTAAGAAAAGTATGAGCTATTACATTAATAGATCTTGTTCTCTATCTCATGTTATAAATACTAATGAAGGGAGACTTTCCTAAAATGTCTCATCTATAAGTGTGACATGCTTCACACCCATGAACAAGACTCTACATAACGCGACTTTTTGACACCTTAGGACACCTTAAACCTTGTACTCTGATACTAAGTTTGTCATGACTTGGAACTAACCCCTAGTCGTAATATAGTGTTAGGACCACAAGTAACCCTAAGCTAACTCATGATCCGACACCAGCTAAGCATTGAAGAAAGGTAAAAACTACTATGTGGAATTCATAAAAAAATACATCTAAAAGTCAAAACAATATCAAATGTAACTAAAAAACATCACTGAAAACATGACTAATAGTTTGTCTGTCTAAACACCTCTAAAACATGAGAAGTGATGGGAAAAACCCCCAACTAACTCTGACTAACTGACGTAAAGTAAGGTACTAAAAATAATAATTGGTAACTAGTTCTAGATTAATAGGACTCACCACAACTACTGCTGAATGGCACAAGAATGAACTAAGTATGATCTGGGAACCGAGAGTCTGAACTTATGTTATGAGACAACATAGCACAAAAGGGAGTGTGTGATTAGTACTTTGAATGTAATGGTATGTGAAATATAAGTTAGCTGATATACATGTAAACTGAGCATAAATGCATGAACAAGAAAATTGAATGCAAGAACAAGTATAACATGTACTGAAATAATTTAAATAACTGGATCACTGATATACTAAATACTTGGTTATGCAAACCTGAACTGATCATAATCTGAATGTTGAACTGATGACTGTAGGAGATAATTAAAACCAAAATACCCCAACCTAAGCTAATAGGGACCCAACCTGTAACCCCAGTTGGAAGGGTGTTGATACCTTGCCAAGGATACCAATACTGGCTGGCATGGATCTACTAATATGATGTCCCGAAGGATCAGGGTGCCAAGCCTAAACTGACAGGTGACCCCTAAAAAGGTGACAATCCTAAACTAATGGGTGACCCCTTATAATCTACGCTAACAATGTAGTTCTGGAACTTAGTGACTGCTACTAATGACTCTGCCTAACTAACGGGGGATCCGCCATCCCTATGTTCACTCAGTGCTAAGTGTTACTCCCAACAGAATGACTTAGAAGTATAATTAAAGTATGTACTGATAAAAGTTCAACATGATTCAAAATGGATACATGTACTAATACACTCGAATGTTAATGCTTTGAATTTTACAATACAAGCATGATTTGGATGATTTGTAACCTAAAAACTGTAGCATGTATAAATATTTAGGTATCAGGTGTTCTTAACCAACCAGCATTAAATGATACATTAATTATGGTAACATTATCAAAATATTATAGGAAATTTCATGATTTAAAACCCTAAAATAGAACATCTTATTATAATAAGGGGATTTATGATTTCAACGTGGGAAACCTTAACTTTATGGAATAACGTGAGTTCATAGTTGGTTTCAAACATTGCATGGATAATTCTAGAATAATTCATGATTTTCATGGAACCCTAAGCAAGATGGGTTAATTTGGAAATTAAAAAGAGAGTCCTTGGGAGTCAATGAGTGAATAGGGCCCAGTGATGAATATCCTACATATATACGGTAAAAGCTTTGGTGAAGTCCTTGAAGTTGATCATGTTCTTGAGAAACCCTAGTTTGCTCTTGAGGAAGAAAATAATCACTCATTTTTGGCTTCACTGAGTTAAATTATGATTAATGATAGAATTGGTGATATTGGATCTTTTATAACCCCCATTTTGAAAGCCTAAACGATGTGGGTTAGGCTTTTAAAAGAGTGTGAAATGAATTAGAAGCCCTTGAAAAATCATGCAGGAATCTGCATTCCCAATCGTTATGACTCACCTACGACTCGTGACATCTGGTTATGAGTCATAGTCTAAGTCATTCCCTGGGTTCTTGGGACCTTGGTATCTTACTACTCTAACTACGACTTACCCCTAACTACTCATTATGACTGACTATGAGTCATTAGGTGGAGTCATAGTTTGAGGGTTGGATTTTTTGTTATACACTATTATGACTACGATTGTGCTCCTAACGACTCGTTAAGTATGACTATGAGTTATTAAGTGAAGACATAGTCTGAATCTTGAGTCTTGATTCATTCACAGGTTAGGCTATGGGCCTATATTACAACTCATAAGGTTTGCCTATGAGTCTTATGTTGGACTCATAACCAAAGTACTTGGTTCGTGGTAGGACACTATTGTGACTATGAGTCCCTTCTTATGACTCGTAGTCACTGATTATGAGCCATAAATTCGATTCATAGTTACTGGGCTTATAACTTGGGGCCTTCACTGGAGTGATTATGACTCACTCGTGATGACTCATCAAGCGTGGGGATGAATCGTTACTTAAGTCATTGTCATAGCAATGTGTCAGGCCCTTAGGGGAAATTTTCCTCTACTTTTTGCTATGAAATTAGATTAAGATGGGACTTTAAGAATTGGCAACCAAACTTAGTGGCCTACCTTATGAGAGGTCTAGAGCTTGAAAATTTAGGGTATTACAGGATTAATCAATACAATTGGAATGGGAGGAAATAGAATCAAGGTTAGAACTTTTACAAAGATAACAAGTAGAATAAGTTTGGGTATAGAGATAGGAGTATGGATCGTGATGGTGGTTGGAGAAGAAAAGATTACTACAAGGAAAGGAGTGGTCTTTATATTCAACTTAGGAACCGTGATGCATTTTCAAGCAATTTGAGGATGGAGGATAGGTTGGTAAAGATTGCAAAAAGGGTACAAAAATAGAAGACTTTCTTAAAGAGATTAAAGCAGAAGATATCTTGAGGAATAGTAAGGCATATATTTTGAGTATAAATCAGAAAGTCAAATCACATGCTACCACCAACAAGCAGCTTGACCAACTGAATATGTATAAGACGACTGAATCAGACAAAATATTTTTGCGGCATTGAATCTATGTCAACAAAGTACATTCCCAAGAAACACCATAAAAAACCTACATAATGATGGAAATTTCTTGGCGATTAATACCTGAAGTGGTATTTATGCCTGTGATTGTAGATGATGTGGTAGATCTGGTGATTGTCATTAATAATAAGGTGGTTACACCTGAAGAAGTGACGGTTAATGAGAATACACCTGAAAAGCTTTGAGTTGGTGATCATGAGGCCAAGGAAATAAAGGGGGAGGACAAGAAAGTCCCGTACGTATTGAATTTCATTCCATGACCTCAACCTTCTTTTCTATAAAGATTTGAAAAAAGGTCAATGAGGGAAAATATTGAAAGTTTATTTCTATGCTGAAGAAGTTGATGGTGAATATCCCTCTAATTAAGGCACTTAAAAAAATGCCAAGTTACATGAACTTTATGAAGGATTTGGTAACTAAAAAGTGGATAGTGAGTTTTGATCCTGCGGACAAGGTGCACAATTAAAGTGCAATAGTTTATATATCTCTTGTTGATTAAAAATATTACCCAGGAGCATTCATGATTTTATGCATTATTGGGTGTTTCAACTTTGCAAAGACTATATGATTTGGTTGCTAGGATTGACTTGATGCTGCTAACAGTTTAAAAATAACTGGGGTTAGGGTCTCCCAAACCAATTTGATTGAGACTTCTTATGGCGGACCACACTGTGAAGAAGCCAGTGGGAATATTGAATGATGTTTTAGTAAGAGTCGTATCCTTTATATTTCTAATTGATTTTGTCATCCTTGACTATGAGGTTGACTTTGATATTACCATTATCTTAGGAAGGCATTTCCTTATAACTAGATAAGCATTGGTTGATATGGAAACTGGGTAGATAAAGATTTGGTTAAATAATAAACAAGTTGCCTTTAATCTATACTAGTCCATGAAGCATCCAAAAGACATGCATTTAATTTTTGTGATAAATACAGTTGGTGAGGATGATTAGGTAGCTCATATTAAGGAAAGACTTTACGTTGAGTCCCTTGTAGTAGCATTATAAATTTTGAGGGTTATGGCATTGATGACTGATGAGATGGTGAGCACACTTAAATATAGGGGTTCATATACTTATGCACCAAGAACTTAAATATAGATTTGCAAAATAGAGAAAGCCTAGCGGCTCAGCTTCAATTGAGGAGACCCTAATTTAAGAGCACAAAGATCTTCCATTCCATTTTTGCTACACATTCTTAGGAGCCAACAACACTTTGTTGATTAATATTAAAAATGATTTAGTTGATTGGAAAGTTGAGGGTCTGGTTTATATGTTGTAGAGGTTCAAAAGGGACATTAGGTGGTCCACTGCTGATATCATTAGAATTTTTCTAGGAATTTGTACATGCAAATCCAACTTTAATTGAATTGTGTGCCTACTATTTTAGCATCAATGGAGGTTGAGTTTCCCTATGCAATAGATGGTGAATAAAGAAATTACTAAGTGGTCAGATGCAGGTGTGGTTTATCTAATTTCTGATAGCAAGTAGGTATGCTAGGTCCAATACTAGCTGAAGAAGGGTAGAATCAATATGGTTCCAAATGAGAATAATGAGCTTATTAATAGTGATGCCATTCATCGGTTGTCATGTGTGCTGACTTGTTGGCAGAGGTTGGTATTTTTTTCTTGATGGATATTTAGGTTATAATCAGATTACCATTGCCCTTAAGGATCAAAATAAGACTATTTTCACTTCTCTATATGGGATATTCATGTTTAAGAGGATGTCTTTTGTTTTTTGTAATGTACCCGCAACCTTTAGATGTTGCATGATGGCTATATTTTCTAAAGTGGTTGAGGGCACTATTAAGGTATATATAGATGACATCTGGATTATGGATTACTTATTTGATCATTGTTTGGCACATCTCACAATTTTTCTAAGGAGGTGTAGGGAATGAAATGATTTTAAATTAGGATATGTGTCACTTCATAGTTAAAGAACGAACTGCCACAACGCGAACCAGGGCCTGGCCGTAACGGGTATCACAAGTACGTTGTAGATCAAAGAGCACTCCCTTAGCCTAATCCAATAGAACATAATATAAGAATAACAGTAGAATTTCAACCATATCAAAAAGATAGATAAGTACGACTCAAAAGATCTTTAAGAATTCAACAACCAATCCCAAGTCCATAGTAATATGTAATACCCCGAGAAATTTTTCGTTGAAATTTTGTGTGTAAATGTGTTGGGTTCTATCTTCTAAAATGAATTATAAATTTTCCATGTGGAATGTCTTAGATTATTACCCACCATTACGTATATTATCAAATAAGCTTTCCAACGATATGTGGATCATCCAAAACAGACAACCGAGCGATGAGTTATGAACATTCCGATCAAACCATGAATAGTAGTGAATAGTAAAACATGCAGGAAAAAGTACTAAGGCCTGGCGTATTTTTGGTCCAACTTTAAATGATCATAAGTCCTTGTACATAATGATTTGGGTGATCTACTATATATCAACGGAAAGCTCTGCAAGTCCTCTTTCTAATGACATTGGTTTCATCCAATTTGGATATCAGAGTAAAACATTATGGTTGATCTACTTCAGACTATTAAAATAGTCCACCAAAGGAAAGATTCAAGAATTATTTGATTTTTCGGGGCGTTCTGATCATTCCCCCTCACCCAAAATCCGTCCAAACCCTATATTAAAGCCTATTAGAAGAATTATATGTTATATTTCATTAAATTCCCTCAAAAAGAAAACCCTAAGGTCCTACATCCAACTTCAAGAACCTCCAAAGTTCATCATTAATTCTGCAAATTTATTCAAGATTCCAAATTCCTAGTTCAAGAACTCCAAGAACCATCATTCAAAGGAATGATTAATATCTCAAAAGCGAGTATCGATCTAAAGTTCATCATTCAAGGTATGTGGGGTTTTTCAACAAGAAATCTCTTTTGTTTTTGTGCCCAAAAGTAATTTTCTTTACAAAGGCATGATTTTTATTTGATTTTTATGAATTTGAAGCATGAACCTATATCTTATGATGATTATTATGAAATCTTGATGTTTATGATTTTGAAAGATGAATTTACATGTGTGGAGATATAAAGCATGAATCTTGAATGATATTTATCATGATTTTAATATTTGGGTCGTGAATCCCCATTGGAAATTATGTTTTTTTTTTGAGAAAGTGTGTGTTATAAGCACGTTGATGTTGAATATTTGAGATATTTTGAATTATTTGACCTTTTGGTCTTAATGGAGTTGTTTTGAACTCGAGTAAAATAAATCCACAACGTGGTTGATTTTTGATAGATGGAAAACATGATGGCTCCCGATGTATATTTATATATTACTGAAATTGTTTTATTATGCGCCGAGTGGGAGGTATAAAGCGACCTTACTTATCTAAAACTATGAGCCCCCGTAGGAGTGAGCCTGAGGCTGATTTATATAGTGATCACTAGTTTTTATGGATTTGATATCGATAGTCCTACTCCGATGGCAAGGATAGGATGGCTCTCCTCAATGTGGGTTGTACGTTGGACTCCATGTAGTTCACATGGTTTATGTCGGTTATAGGATCTCCCAGTGTGTGTGTGTTTCCTTGTGTCTATGGTGAATGGTGAAGTGATTTGAAAGTGGAATTGTGAAAGTTATTCTTTCGAAAGATTTAAATGATATTTACATTATGAGAATTGATATTCTTGATGAACTGAAAGTGATTGACAAATTATATGATGACTCACATGTGTTATTGCACTTATTTCATCCTCTCATGATTATGATGATTTTCTTCAGGCTATGTGAGTCTTTCATACATCCTGCATATTTCTTATAAATATTTATGATGATGATGTTTATACAACTTCATACACCCCTATATACTCGGTTCCTTTCCATGATGCTGACCCACATCTTCGGATGTGGGCTGTATTTTCTCGGAATGTAGGTTCAGGTGCTCAGTTCCAGGTTCGACAATGATTGTTTGGGCACGCTATTCTACATCCTCTATTGTGGTGAGTCCTCATGTTTCGAGGACGTGATGTCTAATGTTGGTTTCGCAGAATTGTTTACATTTGATAACTGAGTATGAGTCAGTTGGGGCGTGTCTCAATGGCTCGCTGGTTTTATTGATTTTCTTAGAGGCTTTTTAGACTAGTATAGATGTTGGGAGTTGACTAATAAGTCGTATTTTGTTATCTTTCTAAAATTCTTTTATTCTTGGATGATGATTACTCTGTTGATATTTGAGGGTTATTTATGGAAACCCCGTTGATTTGTGTTGAATTGAATGAAAATGCCTCAAAGGGTTAGCTTGGGGCTACTCGTAGCCTCAAGCACCATGTGATGCTCCAGGTCCCGTTTTCCGAGGCGTTACATAATGTCCAATAAACCTCTAATAAAACCAAAGATAGTCTGGTCAGGACATTCCCTCAACTATAGCCCAAAATAAACCAAAAGGAAAGAGTCAAAACATAAGAAAACCCAAAGAATGAGATGGGGTCTTTCGAAGGATGGAAGCTCACCACTTCAGTCTGACACACGAGCTGTCTCATGATCACCTAGTCACTGTGCGAAGGAGTAGATGTATAGACAGTTCCTGCATCACATGGGGATACAACATCTGAAGAAGTTTAGTGGTTGGAGCGCTAGTATATAACTTGGGGATAAAGGATAAAATAATGCCATGATCCATAATACAAAAATCATTAAAACCAATGCACAACATCATATGCAATACATACAAATATATATGACATTCCGGGAAAGGGAACATGGCTTAGCATGAACTTTAAAACCTTAACCTTGATTGTGTATCTTGACCATCCTAAAAAGAAAGACATAGGTTATATGGGTTCATCTCCCATTACTGAAAGGTCCTTGGTGCGTGTTAGCCGCACAAACTAGAGGTACCACAAAAGTCCAAGAATTCTGACGTACCCATCGCCAACTATGATACAATTATGTGTACATTTGTTGGATTTCATTGTACCCCACAAGCACCTGGTCATCAAGAACACCCCTCATGTCGGCAAATATGAGTTTTCAGAATCAGTCCTTTGGACTCACATCTTTACAGCCAGCTAACACAACTTCCATTAAGACTAAATTAGAACATTTAACACACAACCCATCCACCAATTCTAGGTGTCAATTATTAAGGCATTATTCAGTGGTATCGTCATACCGACTATAGCTTGTAAGTAATGTCATTAAGCTAGCACTTAGGGGATTTCATCGAACCCCACAAATTTTTCATTAGTAAAATCACTCGGGGGATTCCTTCATACCCTGCAAGGTTTTCATTATCTTTCTTATCCATTTGACTATTTATACAATGCATTAATTTCAAAGAGAATAGTCAAACAAAATGATAATTCACATTCCAAAAGAAATTATGCAAGTGGGTTGAGGTTATTAACAATTTCTATACCAAAACCAATTATTTGGAGATTCCTTTTTACCCCTATTTCCATGTTTTGAAAATTTGGGGAATCCATTATACCCCTATTCATTAACCATTCCCATGCACCCCAATGAATGTAGAAATCAACAATGTAAAGCATAGTAGTTCTATAGTAATCATGAGAAATCATTCAAATAATTTATATCCAAACTTTTAACCCATAGTTCAAAAACCAACATCAAAACCATGAATAATAAATCAATTTTCATGGAATCAAGAAAATACAAGTATAGAAAAAGAGGTGCATGCCTTAGACACACGAGAATTGGATAGTAATTCAAAACTTAAAACCCGAATGATGAAAGTATGATAAAATCCTTAGGCTCTCTTAGGGTTGAGTTTGAGAGCAAAATTGGTGATTTAATTTCTCAAAACTGAAAAGGATAGGCTATTTTATGATTAACGGTCATACATAGGTGAGAAAACCCCAACACCCCTTATCCTAAGTAAAAAAACCAAAAACTGGATGAATTTTACATAGCGGCGTGGACAAACTTTATCGCAGAGGCTAACCTTCGTACCACGCTGCTTATCGTGAAAGCTAACCTCCATTCCACGTTGGGTGTCGCGGTGTGTAGCCTACGTGATATAGTGATATCACGGAGGCTCACTGGCTTCGTGGTCCAAAATCACCCCAAACCCTATTTGGAAATTTCAAAACTCTCATGGGACACCCTATTCACATGCCTAAACACAATTTAAATCAAAAATCAACGTTTCGAACATGGGAAGGTAAAAAATAAAATGCTCAAAATTTTAAGGGTGTTACATTATCCCCCTCCTTACGATCATTCGTCACCAAAATGATGAGCTAGGACACTTTTCGCACGAGAATAGAAATATTACACTAGAATCAAATGATAAACCCAGATAGTAACAAGGCGAAAATGAAATTCATACCATAAGCTCCTCTGTTTGACACACAAAACAAGAATGGTTACTTAGCCTTCATATCTTTCTCGGCTTCCCAAGTGGCTTCATCCACCTTATGGTTTCTCTAAAGGACATTTACTGAAGCTATATCTTTATTCCTCAATCTATGAACTTGTCTATCGAAGATCTTCATCGGGACCTCCTCGTATGATAGGGAATCCAAAATAGCAACACTCTCAATAGGCACTACCAAGGAATGATAACCCACGCAGTTCTTCAACATAGATACATGAAACACAAAGTGAATAAAACCCAAACTTGCAGGCAATTCTACCTCATAGGCAACATTCCCCACTTTCTTCAAAATCAAATAGGGGCCAACATAACTAGTAATGAGCTTCCCCTTCTTTCCAAATCACATTACTCCCTTCATGGGAGACATCTTTAAGAACATCCAATCACCCGCATCGAACTTCAACTCTTTTTTTCTCAGGTTCGTATAGGAATTTTGGCGACTTTTGGCAGTCTTAAGCCTATCCCTAATCACTTTCAGCTTCTCCATAGCTTGATGAACTAAATCAAGACTAGAAAACCTTGTCTCACCAACTTCGAACCATCCAATAGGAGATATACACCTCCTACCATATGATGCCTTAAACGGAGCTATACCAATATCAGAGTAATAACTATTATTACATGAAAACTCTATAAGAGAAAAATGGTCAACCCATCTACAACCAAAGTCAATTACAAAAGCTCAAAGCGTATCTTCTATGTATTAATGGTCCTCTCAGCTTGTCCATCCTTCTGCTGGTGGAAAGTAATACTACGGGTTACCCTATTCCCTAAACCTCGCTGGAATGATCGCCAAAAATAAGATGAGAACTGAGTACCACAATAACAAATAATAGAAACTAGAGCACCATGCAACTTCACTGTCTTCAGAATAAACAACCTTGCATAGTCCTTGACAAAATAATTGGTTCTCACTGACAAGAAGTGAGAAGACTTAGTCATCCTATCCACGATGACCCAAATAGAATCAAACTGGTTTAGAGACCGCATAAGACCTGTAAGGAAATTCATATTAATTACTTCCTACTTCCATTGAGGCAACTCAATTTCTTGAGACAACCCACCGGGCCTCAAGTGCTCCACCTTCACTTATTGACACACATGTATTTAGCCACAAAATTAGCCATATCTCTCTTCATGCTATTCCACAGATAAATATCCTTTAGGTCATGATACATTATCATCAAATAAGGATGAACTGAATAATGCGACTCATTAGATTTGGAAAAAATTCTACCTCGTAGGCCATCCATATGGGGAACATATAACCTCCCTCGATACCTCAAGATACCATCATCACCAATATCAAAAGCCATTACCTTGTTTCTACCCACATCATCCTTGACATGCATCAAGATAAGATCCAACACCTGCTTCTTCTTTACCTCAACACCAAGAGATGACTTTACCTCTTCTTGCACAAACACACCACTATCCTCAAAATCTAAGAGACGAACTCTAAGATTAGCAAAATGGTGAGTATCCTTCACCAAGTCCCATTTATATTCATACACATGAGATAAGTTACCTATAGATAACCTGCTAAGAGCATCATCAATCATGTTAGCTTTACCTGGTGATAATGGAGACTCATGTCATAGTTTTTGAGCACTCAAGCCATCTCCTTTGCCTGAGATTCAACTCCTTCTGGGTAAATACATCTTGAAGGCTCTTATGATCTAAATAAATGTCAACATGAACCCCATATATATAGTTTCGCCAAATCTTCAATGCAATTACCACAATCAATAACTCTAAATAATAAATCAGATAATTCCTCCCATGAACTTTAAACTACTTAGAAGCATATGGTACCACCTTGCCATACTGCATTAACACACAACTAAGTCCCACATAGGACGTATCACAATAAACCACGAAGCCATCAGTACCCTCAAGCAAGGTTAAAATTGGAGAAGAATATTTATTTTTCAGCTTCTCAAAACTCCCCTCACAAGCATTGGACCATAGAAACTTCACCTTTTTTTGAGTCAACTTAGTCAAAGGTACGGCAATCGATGAGAAAATCTCCATAAATCTCCTATAATAACCAGCTAATCCTAAGAAGCTTTGAATATCAATTGGAGTCATGGGTCTAGTCCACTTCATAAGCACCACAGCTTTCTGTGGATCCACCCTGATCCCTTCACTAGCAATAACCTGACCCAAGTACGTAACAACGTTCTACCAAAACTCACACTTCAAAAACTTAGCATACAAACTCTGATGTTTTAGGTTCTGCAACAAAATACGGAGGTGATCAACATGATCCGCCTCACTTTTTGAATATACCAGAATTATATCTTTAAAAAAATTTACAAATAAGTCCTAAAAATAATGGAATACCTGATTCATGAGATCCATAAATACCGTTGAGGAATCGTTCAATCTAAAAGACATGACTAAGAACTCAAAATGTCCATATCAGGTATGGAAGGCATTCTTAGGGATATCCTTCTCCCTAATCTGTAACTGATGATATAGAAGGTCAATCTTAGAGAAATACTTAGCACCCTGAAGTTGGTCAAATTGGTCATCAATCCTAAGAAAAGGGTACTTATTCTTCACTATCGCCTTATTTAACTGACGGTAATCAATACAAATCCTAAGAGAATCATCCTTCTTATGCACAAAATAAATGGTAGCACCTTATGGAGACACACTAGGGTGGATTAAACCCTTGTTAAGAAGATCTTTCAATTTCTCCTTAAGCTTCTTCAACTCGGCTGGAGCTATACTATAGGTAGGGATAGAGATAGGGCGAGATTCTTGAAGAAGATCGATCCCAAACATAATTTCCCTATTAGGAGGGATGCCCGAAAGATCATTGGAGAAGACCTCAAGAAATTTACTAACCTAGGAATGGATTTTACAAAAGGACCCTCCAAGTTTGAATCTTTATCCCAGACTAAATAATAGAGACACCCCTTGGAAATCAAATTTTGAGCTCTAAGATATGATATGAACCTTTCGTTAGGATCTAGGGAACTCCCTTCCGACTCAATAATTGGCTTATTAGAAAAATTTTAAAATGACCTTATAAATCTGCCAGTCTAAAGAGGTATAGCACAAATGCAACCATTCCACCATCAAGATGACATCAAAATCCAGCAAGTCTAATTCAATCAAATCTACCAAAGTTTCTCCACCACCAACATATACCATACAACTCCTATAGACCCTTTTAGCAACCACCGAGTCACCAAGGTAGAAGCAAAAAAAAGTTTGAAATACACTCGAGACCAAAATAAAAATGCACAACCACAAATGAGGTCACATAAAAAAGGGTAGACCCCAGATCAAGTAAATAGTACATATCATGAGAGAAGAGTTTTAACATACCAATGACGACATCAGGAGATGCCTTGAATTTCTGATGAGTAGTAAGAGAATACAAGAAATTTTAGCCAATTTCGGTACTAGAAGTGGCACTCTTTGGTACAAGATCTGATGATGTGGAAATCAAAACTTTATTTTCCCCTCAAAAAACCTTACCCATGGGACAATCCTTTTATATATGTCTCAGCTAGCCACAATTGAAACATTGGTTCATCTCCTCATCACAGAAACCATAATACAACCGACCACAAAGTCTGTATGAAGGATATGATAGAGCTAACTGGTCCCTATTGGCCTAAGCTTGGTTACCCTCTGCACTTTAACCATTACTACTCTGAAAATGACAATTTTTGGACAACTTCGAATAAGGTGCACTAACCATTGAATAGGAACCAAAGTTGCCCAACCTCTTCTTCGACCATTTTCTACCATCCGTACTACTTTGCTGCTGACCACTACCCTAATCCAAAAACTAAAACTTCTTACTCTAGCTCTTCTCTATCTTTACTTATTTTTTTCCTCTTCAACCTATTGCATATACACCATAAGTTTGGATTAGATCTTTCTATATTGTCCTCAGGCGGGACATATGAGTTTCCATGAGCTTCAGATCATCTGGCCCTTAGACTCTATATACTAAAAATAAGACAATGAGAAAGGGAAACAATCCTAAATACCTCATAGTCTCTCCCTTATAAGTGTGGCATACTACACACACAAAAGAAACTCTACTTGACACGACTTTGTGGACACCCAATTGACCCTAAACATAGGATCTAATACTAACTTTTTCATGACCCAAACTAGGGCCTAGCTATGACGGGTATCTAAAGTTTTCCATGGACCGGCACCACCCCCTTAGCCTAATTCAACAGAACATAATAAGCATAGTAGAGAAATTTTAAACATATCACAAAATAGATAAGTATGACTCAAAAGAGTTCTAAGAATTAAGCAACCAATAATAAGTCCACAGTAAATTCCAACAAAGTCTAACAAAATCAAAGATAGTCTGGTCGAGACATGCCCCCAACCATAGCCAAAAATAAATCTAAAAGAAAGAGTTAAAACATAAGAAAACCAAAATCATGAAATGAGATCTTTCAAAAAATGAAAGCTCACCACTTTAGTCTAACTCATGAGTTGTCCCATGATCACCTAGTCACTGTGCAGAAGAAGTAGAAGTATTGCCAGTTCCTGCATCACATGGGGATACTATTTCTAAAGATGATTAGCGATTAGAGAACTAGCACGTAACTCAGGGATAATGGATAAAATAACTCAATGATCCATAATACAAAAACCATTAAAACTAATGCAAAACATCATATGCAATACATACATACATATATATATATATATCACATGCAGAAATAAGAATAGGGCTTAGCATAAACTTTAAAACCTTAACCTGGATTATGTAGCTTGACCATCCTAAAAGGGCACCCATGGCCTATATGGGTTCAGCTCCTCCAGCTAAAAAGGCCCTAGTACATGTTAGTCACATGAACTAAAGGTATCATAGAAGGACGGAGATTCAGATGTATCCTTTTCAACCATGGTACAATTATATATACATTTGGTGGATTATGATGTACCCTACAAGAACCTGGTCATCAAGACCATCCGTCATATCGGCAAACATAAGTTTCCATTATCAGTCACTTAGACTCACACCTTCACGACCAGCTAACACAACCCCAATTAAGCCCAAATTAAACATTTGTTACACAACCCATCCACCAATTCTAGGAGTCAATTATTAATGCATCACTAAGTGGTATCGTCATACCGACTATAGCTTGCAAGTAATGTCATTAAGCTAACACTTAGGGGATTCCTATGTACCCCACAAGGTTTTTATTAGAAAAATACCTTGGGGGATTCCTTCGTGCCCTGCAAGATTTTCACTTATATTTATTATATATTTAATAATTTATGCAATGCACTAGTTTCAAAGAGAATTGCCAAACCAAATGATAATTCACAGTTCAAAATCAATTATGCAAGTAGGTTAAGGTTATTACCAATTTCCATACCAAAACCAATTATATAGGCATTTCTTTGTACCCCTAATGATATGTTTTACAATTTTGGGGAATCCATCGTACCCGTATTCCATTCACCATTTCTATAAACCCCAATTAGTGTATAAATCAATAATGTAAAGCATAGTAGTTCAATAGTAATTATGAGAAAGCATTCAAATAATTTATATCTAAAAATCTCAACCTATAGTTTAAAATCCAACATCAAAACCATGAATAATAAATCAATTTTTATTCCATTAAAAAAAACAAGTATAGGGAAAGAGGTACATACCTTAGACATACGAGAATTGGAAAGTAATTCGGAACTTGCAACCCAAAAGATGAATGTATGATAAAAACCTTAGGCTCTTTTGGGGTTTTGAGTTTGAGAGTGGACTTGGAGATTTGAATTTCTTAAAACTGAAAAGAATAGACTATTTTATGATTAAGGGTCGTACATAGGGGAAAAGACCCCAATACCCCTCTTTCTAAGTAAACAAAGCAAAGCTACATAGATTTTACATAGTGGCATAGCGCAGACTTTATTGTGGAGGCTAACCTCCGTGATACGCTTGCTATCACAGAGTGTAGCCTATGTGACATGGTGATAGCACGAAGTCTCAGTACCTCCATGGTCCAAAATCACCCTAAACCCCATCCAAAAATTCTGAAACTCTCCCTGGACACCCCATTCATGTGCCTAAAAATAACTTAAGTCAAAATTGATGTTTCAACCATGGGAGGGACCAAAATAAAATGCTTAAAATATTGAGGGTATTATAAGTTCTTAGTCATAAGATTTCAATGAAAGGTATTAAAGTCGAAAAGGCAAAGATTGAGGTGATTTAAAAGTTTCCTCCATCAATTTCTATGAAAGGTATTCATAACTTTTTA
Organism: Capsicum annuum; assembly: GCF_002878395.1. Lineage (NCBI taxonomy): Eukaryota > Viridiplantae > Streptophyta > Magnoliopsida > Solanales > Solanaceae > Capsicum > Capsicum annuum. The sequence goes on from NC_061116.1 coordinate 14,627,728, forward strand.
GGGCTTGCAGAATTCTATAGAAGATTCATCAAGGACTTCTCTAAGATTATGAATATGCTATGTAAGATGGTGAAGAAAGAGGTGACATTTGTGATTGATGATGTATGTCTAAAAATGTTTGAGTGTCTGATAGAGAAGTTGATTTCAACCCTTATTATTGTATCTCCCGGTTAGTCTATGCTCTTTGTGGTGATGTGTGATGCTAGTAGCATAATGCTAGGAGAAGACCGCAGCCAAATATGAGAGAATATCTTTAATCCCATATAATATGCTAGAAAAGTTCTTAATGCTACCCAAAAAATTATATTGTGACTGAACAAGAGTTGTTTATCATGGTGTTTGCTTTTGACAAATTTCAATCATATTTATTGGCACAAAAGTCATCGTGCATGCTTATAACACCTTGAAAATTCAAACCAACATTAGAACCATGATTCAAGTGCTTGTAAAATTAAAAATCATGTTTTGGTAGTTTGATAAGTGATTTAAATATATATTAAGTCGATAAATAGCTCCTAGCTTAATATCTCTTACCAATTAAATTCATGTGAAGAATATTGCTATAGTCAACTTCAAATGACAAAAAATTTTATATTACTAAGATTTTTTGAGATAAAGACCCACCAAAGTATATATAATTGAATTAGATTTCCAATTCCTTCAGTTTTTTCTTAATTTGATATCGGAGTAAAAAGTTATGATCAATTTACTTAAGAAATGTCAAAGCTGTCTGTGATGACGGCTCGTAGTCAGGACACTATGACTCATAGGGTGACTTATTATCACAGAAGTTAGGATCGAAATTTGAGTCCCCGACAATTAATCAAGCCATAACTCAACCTCAAACCCTACGGGTCGTCACCAAACTCGTCGGGACTGATACCAATAACTTTTCAGACGATTTAAAAGGATTGTTTGATCTTTCCTACTCTTTTTAACGCTAAAACTATGTTGTTTCAGGTTTTACAAGAGGTATAAGTCTTTTTAAATAATATAAATCCCTTACTATATTCCCCAAACTCATTCTAAGTCAGAAAATCAAGCAATTCAACTCTCAACCAAGACTAAGCCTAGGGGTTTTCTCAAAGCCAGATTTCGAAGGCTTCAATCTAAGATTTCATCAGTCCAGGTATGTGGGTATTTAATAAGGGACTCATTTAACCCTTATGCCCAAAAATCTAGTTTTAAAATATAAATTTCAATTACGATTTTTATGATTCCCATGAACTAGGGTTTTACCCAAATAGAATTCAAGCATAAATTTAGTTCTCCTCTATATATTATACATTCATGAGCATATTTTTGCAATTATTTATGATATATTATGAATATATTATAGCATTCACAGTATTCTCATGTCCATGCATGATATATGTGATATTACTTCAGATTTAAAACATATGATCAAGCTATGTATGATGTATCATTCTTCAAGACTATTAAGCATTATTTATAATGATTTTGTAGATTTCAGTCTATATTAATTGACATATCATGTTTTTCCATGAAATTTAGCATTTTCACATACTTAAATTATAAACCCTCAGTATGTTGGTAAATTCATGATTTTGGACTTGTGTTGTGAAATTTTACATTTCTCTTAAGGTTATAAAATTTATCATGATAGCTGCATTCTTCAAAGATAGCGGGTAATAAACGCCCAATGCCCTAGGATAACATGCATTCTCTATCAAACACGCACTCCTTCAGTTTTTGTGATTTAGAATGCATTTAGAAAAAGAACTTATATTTCAACCTTAGCACTTTAGTATTATTGAGCTATTCAGTATATCGGTTTATATTTAGTTGGGAGTAGTACTTATAACCGAGCGAATGCATGAATGGAGGCTCACCTATTAATTAGGCTGAGACTTTTGGTAAAAGTCCCAGAACTACAGTGCCATCATAGTTTCTAAGAGGTCATCCATCAGACCAGGCTTGACACCTAGAAATTTGATACAAATCTTAGACCTGTTGACACCTAATTTTTCCCTTCACATTTCCAATTAATTCTTAAGCTTCGTTGATTCTAAACAATTTTAAAAGAGAAAATATCCAAACACCCCCTAAATTTATTACCGAATTCCTAACTTTACACCTCAACTTTATGGGGCTCCTATTACCCACCTTTCATGTTTAAATCGTAAATTATTATCCCATTAAAAATTCATACCTAGATGTATATTGAGGAGTGATCAATATGTGCTTCCACGTAATACCGCGTAATACCGCATAATATTATATTTTTACATAATTTTTTTCTTTAATATTTCTTTTTATCCTTTTTTTCTCTTTCCTTTTCCATTCCCCTTGCTCTTTTCTTTTTTCCTTTTCTTTGTAACTTCCTCATCTTTAATTTTTCCGATGATCGGAGAGACACCAAGAAGGTGAAGAAGATGGAATCAGACAAGAATCACTTGAATTTCAAGTATCATATCTATAATTTGTATGTTGAGAAAGAGATGAAAATTGATCAACTACCACCACCTCCAAGAGGTAGACCCTATAATATGTGAAATCTGCACTCAAATCCTTTATTTTGATTTAACCCTAGAGATAGTGATGATATTTATCTAGAGTTATATAGGTCTCCTTACCAGGGGCAACGGAGGGAGCAACGATGGGGGAGAGTAGTAATGGTAAGGGGAGGAAAGGTAGGGATAGGTTTTATAGGAGTACGACAAATGGTGGAGTAGAGTTTTCTAGTGTGGGGAGTTCTAGGACTAGAGAAGGTGGGTTGAGAAAGGCGGCACAGGTGGAGAATTCATTAATGTATAGTTTAGAGGATTTGTATGAAGGAGTAAAGAAGAAGATGAAGATTCTTAAGACTATTGGGATTTATTTAATCCCACCTTTACCCCTCTTGATAATTGTAAACACCTAATTTTTGACCAAACCTAATGTTTTATGCTATGTTAAGTGTGTGTGTGTGTGTGTGTGTGTATATATATATATGTATGTATGTATGTATGTATTTATGTATGTATGTATGTATTTTATTTTTAGGTCTAAATTAGATATTTCAATTTTATCTTATTTTTACAAAGTTTGTTTTAAAAGTTTTGAAAACTATAAAAATTAGTCACATTAAATAAGTTTTTATTTTATTGTTTATTTATTTATTTATTTATTTTTAGGAATTTTTTTAAATTATATTTGTTTTTTTCTGTTAACTTTTTAATAAAGAATCTAGTATTATTAATATTTCTTAATCATATTTCTAAGACTATCTATTTAACTTATTTTGTATTTTGTTAGTTTTAAATAGATTTTATCATTTTTATTTTATTTAAAATTTTAATTAAAAGAAAAAGAAAAAGAAAAATGAAAACTTATCCTAATTTACCCATTACCCTAAAATCACCCTTTCCCCACTAACTTAATACCACTCCCATATTTCCCTCAACATCCCCACGTCCATACACGAAACACACGACATACACTACACAATATAACACAGAGGCACATCTGTATAAAGGGGAGAACATTCTTCAGCCAATCAAAAGAAAAAAAAGAAGATAAAAAATATACTCTTTCCTACCTCGTGGAAACAACACCAGACAACAATAGGAGAAAACTAAGAGAAACAAGGATACGGTAACATAGACCAACAAGTTGAAGTATGAGGTTTGGATTGTGATTTTGAGTTCGTGGATTTTTCTTTCTTTTGTTGGGAATTATTTTCATAGGAGGTAATATTTGAATAATTTCTGGTCTTAGATTATGTAAATGGAAATGAAATCTTTTTATCAAAGGCCCACTTTTAACTTCTCTGCCCATTACTTTTCAAGTTGGTCTCTTGTTTGATGTTGGAGTTTTATCTATTTGAGTTCATGCAAATATTCATAGTTATAATCCTCATACTAAATTGTTAAAATACTAGTTTAAGGTTAAAGATTTAGAGCCTTTAACATTTTAATGCCAAAATTATAAAAACTAGAATTGGTAATGCATGCTCCATTACAGTTTGGAAGTGATTTAAGGGTTAATATAATATTTTTATATCAATTTAATTGCTGGTCAAGTTTATTAATTTGGCCAAAAATTGATTTAAACTATTGTAGAGTTTAGTTATTAGTGATAAAAAATAGTAGGTTGAGATTGAAGAGTTTGGAATCTTTAAGATATTAATGAGGAAATATTGAAAACATAATTGACAAGGCATGCCAGTATATACTAAATAAAGGTTTTGATTAATTTGTGGTTTACAAAAAAATGTGAAAATTTAAACATTACAAATGATACTACAATATTGTATGGTTTTTGGAGGTTTACATGGGCTTTGCTTATTATTTTGTTTATGTCGGCATTTTTTTTAAATTAGTAACTACTAGTAAGTTCTAATTAACCCGATTGACCAAGTATATACATGCTCTTTTATTATTTCTTTGATTTAGTGTTAAATAATCAATGTTGAGCATATTTTGATACGGTTTGAATAAGAGCTTTAAGACATGAATTAGATTATTAATTTAATAGTATGAAATTTTGTGAATTAGATATGACTTTATTCAACTCCCTTTACAATTGCTAAAAGGTGAAAAACCAATTTTATAGGAGTGAATTCGTAAAAGAATGAGTTAGGTTCTTATAAAAGAGGGACTACGAGACATTTAGGAATGTTTTCCTTATTTATGTTTCAATATCGAGCTATAGAGCGAAAGGTCTTGAATTCCTATGATTTCAGTTAGCTTATCTTTCAGATCATGCATTTAAAGAGATCTAATACTCAGGCAAACTCTTTTGTCCGAACTGAGGGACCTATGGACTGGGCTCGTCCAACTTCTGGGGTCCATATCTGAGCTAGGGCTGCAATATCTGACTATGATAATGGGGTTCCACCTGTCCCTACTAACCCTACTTATGAGAGTGACACTCCTACTCAGTCACCACATGGGGATGCTACTAATGTTAAGTTTTGTTGCTATATTAACCTCTTTACTCAATTGGTTGCGTCTCAGCCAGAATGTGGTGGTCTGATTACTCTATCTTCTGAGGCTACAAAGGTTGGCCAATTCATGAGGTTGTACCCACCTATGTTTACAGGTACGAAGGTGGTGGAGGATCCTTAAAGTTTTGTTGATGAAATGGAGAAGATATGTAGAATAATGCATGATTCGGAGGTTAAGGCTATTGATTTTTCTTCCTACCAATTGTAAGATGAATCATGCCAATGGTACGAAGGGTAGGAATTGTCTAGAGTTGTTGATGCTAGTTCTGCCATATGGGATTTCTCTGAGGGCTTCTTGGACCGCTTCTTTCCTCAAGAGTTGAGGGAAGCAAAAATAGAAGAGTTTGTGAACTTAAAGCAAGGAAGGATGTTTGTTAAGTAGTATGCCTTGAAGTTCCACCAGTTGTCTAGGTATGGTCCTGAGATGGTTTCTAGTATGAGGGCTAGAATGCTTAAGTTTGTTTTAGTATTGTCCCGCGAGTTGGTGTTAAGCTTAAGAGAAAGGCGGCTTTGTTGATTATAGACATGGACATCTGTTGGTTGGTCATGTATATGCAATAAGTGGAAGAAGACAAAAAGACATAGGTTGAGTTTAGTGAAAGACAAGTGAAGAAATTTAGACCTTCTGAGCAAAGTGACAGAGACGGTGGCAAGTGGCCAAGGAAGAAGTGGGGAAGTTTGGATTCTTTCTCCTCGGCTAGTGCTCTTTACCTGAAGTTGTCGGGAGATCGTCGGTCTCAGTTTGGTGGTGGGTTCCAGGGCAGGGCGCCCAGTTCCAAGATAGTGGTAACTATTATTATAGGCGCCATGCCAATACTAGAGTGGTAACTATTATTATAGGAGAACTCAATGAAAGGCAAGTGGTCATACCGACTACCACCATAATCAATCACACAAGACTGCAACATATCCTCCAATGTTTTAACAGTATTCTCCGCTTGCCCATCCGTTTGCAAGTGGAATGTGATATTAAGGCACACCTTAGTTTCTAAACCTCTTTGGAATAACTTCGAAAAGTGGGATGAAAATGGAGGACCACGATCCGAGATAATAGATACCAAGGCACCGTACGACTTCACAATCTCCGCAAGATAGAACTTGGCATAATCTTCCATAGAGAAATTTGTTCTCACAGGCAAGAAATTGACGGACTTGGTCATTCTATCAACAATGACCCAAATGGAATCATATTAATTTCGAGATCTAGGAAGACCGATAAGGAAATCAATATGAATTGCCTCCCACTTCCACTCAGGCAACGTAATTTATTTGTACAAACAACCGGGCCTCGTGTGCTCAACTTTCACTTATTGACACACTATACATTTGACCATATAGCTAGTTACATCATGCTTCATATTACTCCACCAATATAATTCCCTAATTCATAATACATCTTGGTGGAACAGGGATGGATAGCATAACGGGTTCTATAAGCCTTGGCTATGTCTCTTTCCCTCAATCCATCGACGTCGAGAACAGATAGCCTTCCTTGGTACCTCAAGATACCATCACCACCAATCATAAAGTTTGTCACCTTGTGTTGACCCATATTAATCTTGATCTTCATCAAGTCGGGGTCCAATACTTTTTTCTCCATTATCTCAATAACAAGAGATGATTGAGATACCAGATGCACAAACACACCATCATCCTTAGGGTCTACAAGTCAAACTCTAAGATTTTCCAAATGGTGAATATCTCTCACCAATTCCCACTTATCTTCATCAATGTGGGCCATAATTCCTATTAAAAATCTACTAAGATCATCAACGACTACATTCACGTTACAAGGATGGTAATAGAGACTCATATCATAGTCTTTCAATAGCTCAAGCCACCTTCTTTACCAGACATTCAACTCCTTTTGTGTAAACACATATTAAAGGATTTTATAGTCACAAAAGATATCAACATAAACACCATAAAGATAATACCACCAAATATTTAACACAAAGACTACAACTAATAACTCTAAGTCATGAGTAGGGTAGTCCTTCTCATTAACATTCAATGGCCTAGAAGCATAGGGCACCACCCTACCATGTTGAATTAACATGCAACAAAGACCAATACAAGAAGTATCACAATACACTATAAAACCATCACTAACCCTCGGGCAAGGCCAAAATTGAAACCGAAGTCAATTTATCTTTCAACTTCTCAAAACTGCCCTCACACGTATCGAACTATAATAACATAACCTTTTTTTGGTCAACTTTGTCAATGGGACAAATATAGTGGAAAAACTCTCCACAACAACAATAGCAACAATAAACCCAGTGTATTCCCACACACTAGGGTCTGGGGAAGTTAAAATATACGCAGTCCATACCACTACCTCCAAAAAGACCCAAGAAGCTCCGAATATCGGTTAAAGTCGTACGTCTAGGACACTTTTTAACTGCTACAACCTTTTGGTTATCTACCATAATCCCTTCACTAAAGATGACATGACGAGGAAAAGCTACGGTTTTCAACCAAAACTTAGACTTGGAGAACTTGCCATACAAACGATGATTCTTTAAGGTTAGCAACATGGCATGGAGTTGATCTGCATTATCTGCCTCACTCTTAAAGTACACTAAGACATCATCTATGAAGACAAATACAAATATGTCCAAGAATGAACAAAAGATCCCATGCATCAAATCCATGAATATCATCGGGGTATTGGTCAACCTAAAGGACATGACAGGAAAATCATAGTAACTATACCGGGTTCTAAAGGCCATCTTAGGGTGTAACGCCCCAAATATGGTACTCGGAATGCTACACGGTGCTCATGACTCTGTACCTATATACTGCATAATATACTGTAAAATGAGGAAACATGAACTAAAAGACAATAAGGTTCAAACTATAACATAATATCTGATAAAAATTATAACATCTGAATGGGGTATGAAATACCCAAAACAACTGGCATAAACTAACTGAACATAATAGTCTAGAAAGCCTCTAACTGACTGAAACTGTTTGAGTAAGGAGTTGATGGGACATGTCCCTAACTAACTCCAACTAATAAACTAATTAACGAGATAATAGAAAAATAATCATGTCCTCGAAGGATGAGGACTCACTTCTAACTCTGACTACTGAGATCTGGAATCTACTATTGCTCTGGAGCTTGTGTCTCTGAACATATGGTATAAGACATCATAGCGCGAATGCATCCGTACTTTAAATGTACTGGTATACATATGAGGTAGGCTGAATGCATGGGGTTCATATGAATAAACAACAATAATAACTAACTAACTATTATGAGCGTAAGAATACATGCATGAGACATAACAACTGACACTAATACCGTGATAACAAGATTACTGAATCTAAATACTGATACATAATATACTGATACCTGATATAACTGATAACATGAGTGATTATATCTGATAGTCCTAAATATGATAGAACTATCTGAGTGCTATATTGTGTCTGAGTTGACTGTATCTAACAGTCCTGAGATCTAAAGAATTATCTAAGTTCTATTACTCAGACTAATTGACTGTGTCTGACAGTCCTAATTCTATAACATAAAAATATGGTAAGTATTCATCTAACCATTATACCCCAAATATGCCTTATTAGCTGAGCTGGAGTCCAATCAGTGCCTTGATTGGAAGGGTGTCAATACCGCACCACTAGTAAGGACAACATATGAGTAACCCGAATATAACAGGTAACTCTAGTAAGAATGGTGGGAACCCTCATATAGTAGGTTAAGCCACCTCATCTACCCTCATATAGCAGGCTATGATGTTTGAACCTATGCTGGCTACATAGTTCTGGAATACAAGAATTGCTTCTAAGAATCACACCCTTATATAATAGGTGAGTTCCCATCCTTAGGTTCACTCGGTGCTAATTTCTACTCCCATCTGAATAGACATTGAACATGATTTACTAAAATTAACGTGGGCTGAGTTACTGAATTTCATTGACTGACAAAATACTACTAACATCTAACAACTGACTGAGTTTATAAGATCATGGAGATTTTCTGAGTCATAAGACTGTCTGAAGTCTACGGATTCATAGCTTGACTGAGAGTATCGAGAAAACATGACATGGCTCCAGGCACACAACTAATGTTTCGGGTACAAGTACCCTCAGGACTCGATGGAAGAAAACTAACAAAACATGACTTAATTGAATGGATATTAATCACCATAACCCATAATTTGTTTATTGAAGCATTTCATCAAATAGGTGATAGGCATAAACTGGTACATACATGGGGATTTCTTGATATCATACTAGTTGGGTATTTTTCCTCATCTAGGCATTTAATCAAACACATTGTAGGCTTAGTATATGCAAAAAAAATTGTACAACAATTAAACATCATGATTAAATTCTAATTTCATCATTCAAGGGTTTAGTCATAGGTTTGCATGAATCTATATCTATACTAATCAACCCACATAGAATTTATCACCCAATCATGGAATAGAATTCAATTACTCATTATCAGCATGAACAAGAGTAGCATAATCATGAAATTCATAAATAAAATCCATAATATTGACTTAGAAAAGAGATTATTGGGATTTATGGATGAAATAAATCCATGAATGAACACTATGCATACTTGGGATGATAGATTCTTGAAGGTTCTTAGAGAATTTCTAGACTAGTTCTTGAATTTTCTTGAATTCCTTGAAAAAGGATTTAACCCTAGTTCTTGGCTTTTAATCTTGAGAGCAACCTTATCTTGATTTTATGAATGAGTAGTGAGAATGTGATTTCTAGCCAAATTTAACTAGGTATATAAATGGGTAGTAAAAGACCAAAATACCCTTTTTAAAATGGCCTAAAAGTACTGAACATGTGGTGCGATGGGCTAGGGCAATGGTCCGTTGCTACTACGATGGTTCGTCGGTCCTGACCGTCGGACCTAGGTAGAAATGAGTCTTACTGCCTCAGTGTGACGGCAGGCTCCGATGGTCCGTTGATATACCGACAGTCCATCGACTGATATCGTCATTCTTGAGAAGAAAAAAGGTACACTACCTCAGCTGAGATGGCTGGCTCGATGGTCCGTCGAGCTAGCGACGGTCCGTCAACCTATCCGTCGGTTTTGGGCAGTCCAAACTGCTTCTGTAAGATGTCCATAACTTTTTTCCCCAATATCGAATTTGGGAAAAATTGGTATTATTGGAAAGCTTATTCAATTTTCCATATGATATAAAGGGAAAATATTAAAAATACCATATGTATAAAGATGAATTCATATTTCAAAGAAAGTTCCAACATCCTTGAGATGATTTCAATCTAGGAAAAAAGGTACGGGTATTACAATATCTTCCCCTTGAGAGCATTCATCCTCGAATAAGACTGAGAGTAAGGGGAAGAACATAAAATGTTGTATATAATGAGCATGAATAACTTAAACATGAATAACTTACATAACTGATAACCAAACATATTATACTGAACATGCATATCTGATTCATGTGTAACTAATTTATGAATGCATGACTGAGTGTTCTAAGGAACTAAGTTTCTCACAATAAGAATGCTTGTCTGATGCAAAATTATATAACTGAATTGACACATGTATGCACGAATGAATATGCAATGGTACTTGATACTAAGTTTGTGATGAGCACTGAACATAAAATTGAGTAATCTTAAGAAGAAGTATTACCTTGAGTTTGATTTGAGTTGGCGGAGAAGAGGTGAGGATAATTGGTATGCAAATATGCTTCTGCTTTCCAAGTAGCTCCCTTGATGAACTGATTTCTCCAAAGAACTTTAACTAGAGGGACTTCTTTATTCCTCAGTCTACGAGTCTGATAGTCTAGGATTTCAACAGGAATCTCTTCATAAGAGAAGCTATTGTGAACATCTATGCTCTGAATTAGGACTACAATAGCTGGTTCACCTATATACTTCTTGAGCAAAGAGACATAGAAGACTAGATAAACTGAGGTTAGATCTAAAGGCAATTCGATCTCATAAGCTACCTTGCCGAATCGACTGAGAATCTTGAAGGGACCGACATATCAGGGATTGATCTTTCCCTTCTTGTCGAATATCTTCACTCCCTTCATGGGAGAGATCTTTAGATAGTTATGATTACCAATCTCAAACTTGAGATCTTTTCTACGAACATCTACATAAGACTTCTATCAGCTCTAAACATCCCAGAGTCTTTCTCTAATCAATTGGAATTTTTCTAAGACATCAATACCAAGTCAGTCCCTATGACTGAGGCCTTACTAACTTCAAACCAACCGATTGGAGATCTACATCTCCTGCCATAGAGAGCTTCAAATGGAGCCATTCGAATACTGGAATGATAGCTGTTGTTGTATGCAAACTCAATCAAAGGCAAGTGGTCATGCCAATTACCCTTAAAATCAATTGTACAAGCCCTTAACATATCTCTTAAAGTATGAATGGTCATTTCTGCTTGACCATCTATTTGAGGATGAAAGACTGTACTAAGATGAACTTGGGTACCAAGACCCTTTTGGAATGCTTTCTAAAAATGAAAGGTGAACTGGGTACCTCTGTCTGAGATAATGGACAATGGAACACCGTGAAATCTGACCAACCTCTTGATGTAGATTTTGGTATAATCCTCAGCTGAATAAGAGGTATGAACTAGAAGGAAATAAGTTGATTTGGTCATTCTATCTACAATGACCCAGATTGAATCATGCGGATGACGAGTTTGAGGCAAACCCATCATGAAGTCCATGATTATTTCTTCCCACTTCCAAGTAGGAATGATGAACTCCTAAATAGGACTACTAGGCTTCTGATGCTCTATCTTAACCTGTTGATATATAGAGTACTTAGCCACAAACTCTGTAATATCTCTCTTCATCCCACTCCACCAATAAATTTTCTGCAAGTTGCAGTACATCTGTATGGCCCCTGGATGAATAGAGTAGTGCACACCATATGCTTTTGCAAGATTTTTCTGCCTTAGGTCATCTAAACCCGGAACATAGAGACGACCCTGAAAACGAAGAACACCATCTACCCCTTGGGACAAAACCTCTACTTTCTGATTCTGGACTGACTCTTTTAACTTAACAAGGTTGGGATCTCTTTCTTTCTTTTCTTTCACCTCTAAAACTAGAGATGATTCTGAACTACTCTGAAGCCATATATGTAACGCCCTAATTTTCTAAACTAAAATGCTACACGGTGCTCATGACCTCGAAGGACCACAAGCTAACCTATGACTGATATCTGTACCTGTAAAATGCATAATATGTCATAACATATATGGAAACATAAACTGTAAGGCCATAAGGTTCAATACTAATACATATTTAAAAAATATGGTATAACAATACCAAAAAGAAACATAAATACTGAAGTCTGAATATCTAATCTGACATCTAGTCCGAAAGCCTCTAACTGAACTAAATAAGGAGTTGATGGGACATGTCCCCAACTAACTCTAACTACTAAAATAAAGTGAAAACTGAAATAAAAATGAAATCATCATGTCCTCGAAGGATGAGGACTCACGTCTAACTCTGACTGCCAATCCTGGAATCTACTGCTGATTTGGAGCTCATGCCTTTGAACATATGGTGTAACATAAGAAAAAGCACCATAGCGCAAATGCGAATGTACTAAGTATACGAGTGAGGTAGGATAAATGTAAAGGGTTATATGCATGAAAAATACGAACTGATATGAACTTGAGAGTACATACATGCATACGTAACTGTAACTAAACTCGTGGAGATATTGACTACTGAGTACTGACAACATGAGTGTACTGATATTGAGATTCTGAAAGACTGAATTTACTGATATTGATATGTAAATCACTAATAAGTGATGGATCTAATACTGTATTACTGAATACTGGGGGACTGATACTATATTACTGATAAAGGAATGATTGTTTTTGACAGTTTGAATTATGAAGAACTGGTCAGATTGACTGTATCTGACAGTCCTGATAGCAAGAGTTTTGATAACTTTTGTGATTGATAGCATAAGTGACTGTATCTGTCAGTCTATAAATCTGAAGGAAACTATCTGAGTTTAATTCTATTTCTGAGTTGACTGTATCTGACAGTCCTGATATACAAAAATCTGAAGAACTATCTGAGTTCTTTACTGAGATTAGGTAGCTATAGCTGACAGTCTTGAAATCTGTAACTAAAACTATGGGAAGTAGTTATCTAACCGACATGCCCCAAATATGCTATAATAGCTAAGATGGGGGCCAATCTCTGCCCCGACTGGAGGGGTGTCAATACTGTGCCACTGGTAAGAACAGCTGTGAGAACCCTATACTGAAAGGTACTCAATGAGAATGGTGGGAACCCTAAACTGACAGGTTAAGCCACCTCATCAGCCCTAATTTAATGGGTTAAGATGTCTCAACCTACGCTGGCTACATAGTTTTGGAACACAAGGATGACTACTAAGAAACACACCCTGAACTCGCGGGTGAGTTTCCATCCTTGGGTTCACTCGGTGCTAACTTCTACTCCATCTGAAGGACACTGAACTGAATAACTAAGCTGAACTGAATAACTGAACTGAACTAATTAGCTGAACTGATACTGATTAACTGGACTGATACTAGTGGTATTGCTTAGCATAGCGAAACTAAGTTTACTGGATTCCAATGACTGACGAAATGTACTGAGTTCTGAGGACTGGTTGAGAGTACTAAAGTTACTAAGATTGACTGTGAATACTGAGGTTGCTGAGGTTACTGAGCACTGAGATTACTGAGATTACTGGACTACTGAGATTACTGAGATTTTTGAGTTTTCCTGAGTCACATGACTGACTTAATTCTATAGATCATGGCTTGACTGAGAGTATCATGAAAACATTACATAGCTCTAGGCACACAACTATATTTTTTGGGTACAAGTAACCCCAGGACTCGATGGAAGGAAAGACACAACTTGAATTTCTTGAGTACACGACCATCAATAAAAATCCATAATACATGAGTGGGGGATTTCATGAAGTACATGCTCACCATAATATCTATCATGAATAGGAATGCTTATAATCAAGTCATAAATCTCATATTATAATATCATGGGCATTCTGACAACATATACTATTCATAGCAATCACATGGAAACCATTCAAGCGTAAGGGAACGACAACATGTAACGTTTAGTTCATATTGTAATGATTAGGGGATATTATACTTCATGTATTTATTCAACATCTCAAACATGGTAGGGAAAGCATGGATATATTTTGTGTACATAATTTATATCTCCATTATCATACATGCTTTATACCACAACAATAACAACACATAATTTGCATGAAAATTCATATTGGAGTGTATGACTAACATGAACATGTTATTTAGATATCATGAAATCATGTAAATATGAAGTTCTAACATACTAGGCATTTTATCGAACACCTTCCATGCATTCTTTAAGGCATAGGTGGATTTCATACTTGCATTCTATCAATCCATCTAAAGATCATGTTTTTCAACTAACAACATAACTTTCATGAGATATACAGTCACAGTACTATTATATAGCAAAACAAACAAGCATCAACATGGGTATGATCATATCACCAAAATCAACCAAGTTTTTGTATTTTAAAGATTAATTCTTGAACTCCACAGACGAAAGAAATCCGTGGATGAACACTACGCATACCTTGGAAGGGAGGTTCTTGATGATTGATGGAGGAATTTCCTTGAAATTGGATTTTCAAGCTTAATTATGCAACCCTAGTTGTTTTTCTCTTTTAGTGCTCTTGGATGATAAGCTTTGAGATGTTAATAGGGTTGTAATGTGTTTAGAAGCTATATATTTCGTAGGGTTAAGTTTAGGGACGTGTAAGGAGTGTTAAAAGACTTAATTACCCTTAAAATAACTCAAAACGGAGTGTTTTTGGCACCTACAACTAACTTAGGTGGTGCTCAAGTGATTTCCTAAGCTAGGTTGGGCAGCGCCTAACCAATCGCCTATGTTTGGGTTGGGCAGCGCCTAACCAATCGCCTATCCTTTCTGTCTCTCACGAAAATGGGCATAACTTTTTGCTCGGGTATTGGATTAAGGAGAAATTGGTATCGTTGGAAAGATAATTCGATTATCTACAATTTGGTGGGTCTAAATCAGCCAAAATTCCACATTAAAATTGAGTTATACTCATTCAAAACTGACCCTTACAAAATCAAACACTAAAACTTGATAGATTCAAAAAACTATTAGCTTGTATTACCTTTAGTGACTCATATGAACATGCTTAATGTATCATAAGCTATCTTATCTCTAGGATACTCATTGTAAGTCATGCACTAAAATTCTACTTATAGGATAAGAGGTTTCATACGTAGGAAAAATGGTTCATCTCCTAGCTTAGAAACATACGAGGTATTACAATATATCACCCTCCTCCGTATCAACTAAGCGAATGCCTAGTCTTGTAAGATAATGGACTTTCTGAGCTAACTTCTTCTTACTATCCTAAACATGAGAAACACTACCCATGGACAGTCTACTGAGAGCATCGACCACTACGTTAGCCTTGCCCAGATGATCAAGGACACTCATGTCATAATCTTTCAAGAGCTCTAACCACCTTCTCTGATGAAGATTGAGATCTTTCTAAGAAAAGACATTCTAAAGGCTCTTATGATCTGCGAAAAAATCTACATGAACACCGTATAGATAATGCCTCTAAATCTTTTAGACAAATACTATGGTTGCTAACTCAAGATCATGAGTAGGATAATTCTTCTCATGGGGTTTAAGTTTTCTGGAGACGTACGCTATGACCTTACCATACTGTAAGAGAACACAACCCAAATCCACTCTAGATACATCACAATACACCACGAACCCATATGAACTATCTGGAAGACCTAAGACTGGGGCTAATTTGAGTCAAGTCTTCCACTCCTGAAAACTCTTCTTGCAATAGAAGAAAATCCTTTAACAAACTGTCTGTAATAGCCAGCCAAACCTAAGAAACTCCTGATATATGATGAAGAGACCGGGTAAGGCCAGTTTCTTAGTGCTTCAGTCTTTTGAGGATCTACTCTAATGCCATCATCAGAAACAACATGACCAAGGAATGCTACTGACCTTAGCCAAAATTCTCACTTACCGAATTTAGTGAATTGCTAATGATCTCTGAGAGTCTGAAGTACTATTATGAGATGGTCTGTATGATCTTGTTATAATACCCCATAAAATCACGTGTCAAATTCAGCTTGTATAGCTCCATGAAATATCCCAAGACTTAGAAAAATTTTGCTAAGTGTTCATGATTCAACACTTAGTCTTATTTTAGACCCCCAAACTTTGAGGATTTATTTGGAGACCTACCCGACATCCGTTTTTTAATTTTAAAGTTGTGTTACGATCGGGAAAGCTCATAGTATATCCCATATGAGTTTTAGAATTTTTGGAGTAGCGTAAGGGCACGTTTGGGTTCCCAAAACAGAAGCCCGACCGATTAGCCCACCCCGCCTACTAACTCCAGTGCTTGCCTAATTTTTTTCAGTATTTTAGGGTCAAATTCAAATGATAATATCTCCCTGTATATAATAAACTGTGAGATCTTATTTATATCAAATGAAAGCTATGAGAGTATTCTTTCTAATGCAATTAGTTTCATCCAATTTGGGCATCTGATAAAAAGTTATGATCAATTTAATTCAGATTGTCAGACAGTCAACAGAGGGACAACTGCGTCTTTTTCTCTTTTCTTAAGGGTATTTTGGTTATCTCCCATCCCGTATATACCCATAAAAATGGAATTAACCCCATTTTCAACCAAAATACACTCTTTTCTTCCATTTTCTCTCAAGAACAAGAAGTTGGTTTTCAATTTAGGATTTAATTTCAAGAATCTTTCCATCAATCTTCCAAGAATCACGAACTAAGATATGCATGTGTTGATTTATGGATTCCTTTCATCCATAAAGCTAAAAAAAATCATCTTCTAAATTATGTATTATGAGATTTATGATGTTAATGGTTGATGATCATGTTGTTAAAATTTGATAATGCCCAAGATGGGATCTTAGTTTGTTTGTATGAATCTATGGTGGTATATGATATATAAACATGTGAAATTGGTGGTTGAATACTTATAAACTAGATGAATCCACCTATGCTAAAGATTTGCGTGTAAGGTGTTTGTGAAAATACCTAAGAGACTAGAAATCATGCTTTTATGACATAATAGGTCCTAAATGACTAGTCAATGTTCTATGCTTATGTTCGAATCATTTCCATGCCCATTGTTACTCATTGTTGTTGTAATATGGAATGCTCATGAAATTGAATTTATGCAAGTATTTACATGTTATATGCATTCCCTTTTCATGATCAAGAATATGATAGCCATGTGTAGTATGAAATCCCCTACTTATGATATTGTGAATTGTGGACTCTATTCTTATGATCAAGTCAGTCATGTGTGTCAGTTTCCTTCCATCGATTCCTGGGGGTACTTGTACCCAAAAAATATAGTGGTGTTCCTAGAGCCATGTCATTTTATCATGATATCCTCAGTCAAGCCATGCTAAGTAGAAATCAGTCAGTCAATGGAAATTCAGTAAACTCAGTACCAGTTCAGTTTTACTTAGTAGTCAGTAACTTTAGTTCTCTCAGTCAGTCCTTAGATTTCAGTAGTATTCTATCAGTCTACAGAACTCATTAAGTTTAGCTTAGCTCATCTAAGCAACACTATCAGTCTAGTTAATCAGTTCAGTTAATTAGTTCAGTCAGTCATGCTAAGTGTCTATTCAGATGGGAGCAGAAGTTAGCACCGAGTGAACCCTAGGATGGAAACACACACTGTCAAATGAGGGTGTGATTCTTAGCAGTCATCCTTGAATTCCTGAACTATGTAGCCAGCATAGGTTAAGACATCAACACTGCCAGCTTGAGGGTTGATGAGGCGGACATTTTCCGTTCTCTTTTGGGGACACTGCTAGATTTGAGGTTCACTCACTGCTTGTCTTTACCCATGGCATGGTATTGACACCCTTCCAATCAGGGCAAGGATTGGACCCCAGTTCAGCTACATTAGCATACATGGGGCATGTTGGTTAAACTACTACCTCCCACAGTTTTAGTCATTCAATCTCAGTAAAAGAACTCAGATAGTTCTGCAGAATATCAGGACTGTCAGATATAGTCAACTCAGATATACTATGGAACTCAGATAGTTCCATCAGATTTAGGGCTGTCAACTACAGTCACCCATGTTATCAATATCCAGTATCAAGGCTATCAGATATAGTCACCCATGTTATCAGTTATATCAGCTATCAGAAATTATTTGCCAGTCATATTAGACTTCAGTAAACTCATGCTATTAGTACTCAGTTTCAGGACTGTCAGATATAGTCAATTACACCAGTCCTTCATAATCAGGACTGCTAGAAACAATTATTCCTTTATCACTAATAAAGTATCACTCTCCTAGTATTCAGTAATACAGTATTAGTTCCTCACAGATCAATATTAGTAAACACAGTCATTTAGTATCTCAAAACTGGTAAACTCATGTTGTCAGTATTCAGACTTTGTAGTCAGTATCGTCACGAGTTCTGCAGCAGTTACTTATGTATGTATGTGTTCTCACGTTCATATCAGTCATTATTGTTCATGCATACAAACCCTTTGCATTTAGCCTACGTCACTCGTATACTCAGTACTCTCAATTGTACTGATGTATTCGTGCTATGGTGCTTTCTTTTATGTTACACCATAGGTTTAGATACACAATTTCCAGATCAGCAGTAGCAGTAGCATCTCAGCTGTCAAATTTCTAGCAGTGAGTCCTCATCTCTCGAGGGCATGATCATTACTTATGTTATGGTTTATTTGAGTTTAGTTTTGCTAGTCGAAGTTCGTTGGGGACTTGTCTAATAAACTTTCTATTTAGACAGTCATGTTAGAGGTTTTTCAGACTATTATGTTAAGACTTTAGATAGTATTAAAGTTGTTTTGGGTATCCTATACCCCACTCTCATGTTATGATTATTCTATTTTGAACCTTATGGCCGTATAGTATTACATATTCCATATTTATGTTCTATATTATGCAGTGTATAGGTACATATATCAGCCATGGGTTAGCTTGTGGTCCCTTGGGGTCATGGGCACCATGTACCATTTCGATTCAACAAATCAGGGTGTTACAAACTTGTTATTAGAGCCTAAGTTTCAACAGTGTCCTAGAAAGTTTGAAAGCCATATGTGGTAGAGTCTTGTACATGTGTTTGTTGTGTACCACACTTATGTGCAGGAGGCTATGACGTGCTTAAGAAATAGTTTCCCTTCTTTCATGTCTTAGATCGTACTAAAGAAAGGTTTGTAAGAAAACTTATGTAGATTCTCATCATGCTCCATACATGTCAACTCCGCCTTACTTTCAAGGTAACAAAAATAGTGAACTCAAGGTCCTAAGGACAGGGCTTTCTTAGATAGTCCCTACCATCAGATATGGAATTGGCTACAGACTCGGCAATTCCCTATCAGTCAGTTCTGTTCCCAAGTTATACAAATTTCCTCATGATCATGAGAACTCATTCTCGCACCCAAATCTAGATATGCCATCAGATCTCTTCTCAGAATTCTATGATAGCATAGACCTAGAGTTAGAAGCATGAACTCAATAGCTTAGCAGTAGTAGAGTTGGGATAGTATTTTTTAGATTTATCAGATCATGTATTCATGGGGATAGTTATACCAATAAGTAGGCTTGAATAGTGCAAGCAAGAATGTAAGTCTATTGACTTAAAATTAGGTATGAAAGTGTGGATGTGATATTAGTAGTATATGAGGAAACCACAGCAGATGATGTATTTAGTTAGACAGGTAGGTGTCGAAGAGAATGTAAGTATGTGATAGTAGATCAAGTAACCAAGTCAGGCTCTCAAATTACAGTGATAGTGCCAATATGAATAGAAAGAAGTAATGGCAGACGATTCTAGAACCATTCTCATCTCAGTGCAGAGTTTTGCACCTCAACTATCATGAAACCCACTCAGGAGTTGTATATCAACTCTATGGTCACGAACCATGCTCATTTATTTTTTTCTCCATAAATCATGTATGATTTCCATTCCCAGCATAAGGAGTTCCAGTTTACTCTGCAGCACAAATCATGTTTCATGAACACAACTTACTATCACACACTTTCCATGGGATCATGTGCAACTTCAGTTCCTAGTATAAGGGGTTCCGTTCTAGCTCCCTCAGTGTTATGAATCATGTCCGACGAATGCAGAAACTCCAAACTCAGGTCATGCAGCTCATGACTCATGTACACATGTCACGGTTTACAGTATACTCAATTTCCATGACTCATGCTTTGCCCCTACAGATCAGATAAATTTAGATTATGTCATGTATACTCTCAGTTCATACCTTCTTGGTAGAATAAACGTGTTGTTGCTATTCTATTTCTCAAAGTTTCACTTATGTTTCAAGATCAACTAGTATCCATTCATACTTTAGGTCCTCCTGATTTAATCCTTCAGAAACCTCTCCTTGTGAAATAGTGTAGTGATGAGCAGTTGGTTAGATGAAGGATAGTAAATGTTTCATGTTAAGAAAAGATTGTTGCATGCTTGTTTACACGAGAGTGTAGTTATGCAGATAGGCTTGAACGACATGTTAGTATGCAAGAAATTAGATAAAAAGGGGTTGTACTTAGAAGTTATGAAAGTGCAGAGTATGATTATACATTCAGATCCTTGACTTATGTCAGGACTCCTCATGTCACTATCAATAATTTAGTTACCAGTTACTCAGCTATCAGTGTTTCAGTATCTCAGTCTATAGAAAGCTTAGTCCTTGTGATCCATGTTACGCTCCTAATGATCATATAAATTCATAATATGTCATGCATACTCTCAGTTTAAATTCCTCGGTCAATCCATGGGGTCGATGTTCCATCCCCCAGTCCACAGATATAATGTCAGCTCAGTAATCAATATTTAGTAAAGGACTCAGACGGTCCTACAAGACTATAACTATCAGTAATCAGTTACTCAGCCATCAAGATTCAGTACTTTAGTATCAGTCTAAACTTTAGTTATTAGTATTCAATTATTCAAACCAAGCAGCAGTATGGGTTCCAGTTTTAGAATTAGTTAGGATGGCAGCTTCAGATCAGTGCTCAGCTCAGAAACTCAGTTTGGTTTCAAACTTGCTTGACCACAGCGTACAGTTATTAGCTACTCAGTTATAGGTATTTCTATATCTCAGTCGATGGAATGTTTCCAACTCATGTAACGCGTTTGGTCCTACATTTTCAAATAATATAGCTTTCAAGAAATCTATGTTCAGTTACCTCATGTTACTCTGTCAGACTATCAGGACTGTCAGATACAGTCAACTCAAATATAGTACGGAACTCAGATAGTCCCATCAGATTTAGGGTTGTCAGCTACAGTCACCCATGTTATCAGTATCCATTATCAAGGCCATCAAATACAGTCATTCATGTTATCAGCTATATTATCTATCTGAAATCATTTGCCAGTCATATTAGATTTTAGTAAACTCATGCTATCAGTACTCAGTTTGAGGACTGCCAGATATAATCAATTAGACCAGTCCTTCATAATCAGGGCTGCCAAAAATAATCATTCCTTTATCAGTAATAAAGTATTAGTCTTGTAGTATTTCGATAATACAGTATCAGTTCCTCACTTATTAGTGATTCACAGATCAATATCAGTAAATACAGTCATTTAGTATCTTTAAACTGGTAAACTCATGTTGTCAGTATTCAGAATCAGCAGTCAGTATCGTCATGAGTTCAGTTACAGTTACTTATGTATGTATGTGTTCTCACGTTCATATTAGTCAGCATTGTTAATGCATATAAACCCTTTGCATTTAGCCTACCTCACTTGTATACTCAGTATTCTCAGTTGTACTGACGAATTCGCGCTATGGTTCTTTCTTTTATGTTTCACCATAGGTTCAGATACACGATTTCCAGAGCAGCAGTAGCAGTAGCATCTCAGCTGTCAGAGTTCTAGAGTGAGTCCTTATCTCTCGAGGGCATGATTATTACTTATGTTATGGTTTCTTTCAGTTCAATTTTTCTAGTCGGAGTTAGTTGGGTACATGTCCCATCAACTCCCTATTCAGACAGTGATATTAGAGGCTTTTCTGACTAGTATGTTCAAACTTCAGATAGTATTATAGTTGTTTTGGGTATTCTATACCCTACTCTTATGTTATGATTATTCCATTTTGAACCTTATGTCCTTACAATATTACTTATTCTGTATTTATGTTCTATATTATGCAGTTTACAGGTACAGATATCATCCATGGGTTAGCTTGTGGTCTCTCAGGGTCATGGGCACCGTGTAGCATTTCGGTTCAGCAAATTGGGGCGTTACATTCGCTCACTATGGGAATAGACCAGAATATCATCTATGAAGACTATGACAAATATGTCCAAATACTACTTGAACACCCAGTTCATCAAGTTCATGAAAGTGGTTGGGGCATTAGTAAGACCAAAGGACATGACTAGAAATTCGAAGTGCCAATACTGAGTATGGAAAATTGTATTTAGAATGTCATATTCTCTAACTCTGAGCTGATGATAGCCAGATCTGAGGTCTATCTTAGAGAAATAACTTGCACCCTGAAGTTGGTCAAACAAGGCATCGATTCTGGGAAGAGGATACTTGTTTTTGACCATGACCTTATTAAGTTGATGGTAGTCTATACACATTCTAAGAGAACTATCTTTCTTGCGTATGAATTAGAATGGTGCACCCCACGGGGAAATGCTTAGTCTGATGAATCCCTTATCTAAGAGATCCTTCAACTGTTCTTTCAATTCTTTGAGTTCTGCTGGTTCCATTCTGTATGGAGGAATAGATATGGGTTAAGCATCTGGTAGAAGATAAATATCGAACTCTATTTACCTTTCGGGAGAAATTTTCAAGAAAGGCATCTGAATATTTATTTACAACTAGAACTGATTAAAGACTAGGAGTCTCGGAATTGGAATCCTTAACATGAACAAGATGATAGACACACCCATTGGATATCATTTTCCTTGTCCGAAGGTAGGAAACAATATGACCTCTGAAAGTGGATACACTGTCCTTTCACTCTAGAATGGGTTGATTCAAAAACTGAAACTGGACTATTCTATTTTTGCATTCGAATGCGGCATAGAAGGAATGAAGCCAATCCATGCCGAGAATGACATCAAAATTAGTCATCTCTAATTTGACTAAGTCTGCTGAAGTGAATTTCTGAGATATCATAATCAGACAGTTCCTGTATACCCGTCGGGCTATGATGGTTTTACCTATTGGGGTAGAGACTAAAAAGGGCTCTGCTAAAATTTTGGGACTAACTCCGAAATTGCCAGCTATGTAGGGAGTAACAAAAGATAAAAAAGCACCTGGATCTAGAAAAGCGTAAACATGCACATAAAAGATCTGTAACGTACCAGTAACCATATCAGGAGAATTTTCCTAATCCTGTCGGGATTGGAGACCACAAAGTCTGTTTAGGCTCTGCCCACTAGTAGCACTGGAGGTGGCACCCTACTGATTTGAGAAACCAGACTGAGATGAGGAATGATTGTACTGACCTTGAGGACCTGGTTAAGGACAGACTCTAGCCCTATGGCCTGGCTTGCCATATCTGAAATAAATAGCACTGCCAGCTCTGTAAATACCCTGATGGTGATTTCCATAAGTCTAGCAAAGACGATAAATGTGGGCACTACTAATACTACCCTGAGGCTTAGATCATAGCGCTCTATCTTTATTAGCCTCTCTGAACTTAGGAACTGGAGCACTGGTTAATGAAGGAGCTAGGACTGATGACTTAGGACGAAACTAAGAACGGTTTCCTCCTTCTGATTTAGGTTGAGAAAAGTTGAAATTACCTATATTTGCTCTCTTATTCTACTTCTCAATCATATTAATATTTTGCTCATCTATCTGCTGAGCATGAGTCATAAGCCTGGATAAAGTAATGTCACAATTTAGCATGGAGGATTTGCATTCATTAACCGCGCTATGATTCACCCCTAAAACAATCTTACTCATCCTTGCCCTAATATCTGCAGCCATATGAGGGGCATATCTAGCTAATTGAGTAAACATAAGAGAATACTCTTTTACTGTTATATTGCCCTACCTAAAGTTGATCAATTCTAGCACTTTGGATTCTCTAAGCTCTAGGGGAAAGAATCGATCAAGGAAAGCTGAAGCTAACTCCTCCCACTCAACGGACCTTGCATTATCTGCCCTTTCTGACTTCTACTATTTGAACTAAGTATGAGCAACATCCTGCAACTGATATGCAGCTAGCTCAGCACTCTCAGCAGTATTCACCCCTATGATTTCTATCATCTTCTGCACCTAATCTAGGAATTCCTGAGGGCCCTCATCTATTTTAGACCCGAGAAAGGTTGGAGGATTCATTCGGGTGAAGTCCCAAATTTTGGATGCAGCTGAATGGGCCACTGGGTTGGCCGAAACGACAGCTGGTCATTCATTTTGACCAGTAACTGACTGAGCAAGAGTAATAAAATACAACCCTAAACTCCGCATGAGAAATATATTCGTCAAAGGGATCTTCTTGGATAGGCTGGGTTCTTCTCTTGGAAGGCATATTCTGAAATAAAGAGAAGAAACAGATTAGACTAAGAGATTGACTTGAGATTATGCTTACTGGCACGACATGAATACTGAATGAACGGAAACTGATCGTCAAACTTCTTATAGCCTTCTACACATAAATATGGCACACAACACACCCATGTACAAGACTCTACTAGATGTGGCTTTCAGATTTCCTAGGACTCTATTGAATCGTAGTCTCTGATACTAAGTTTATAATACCCCGAATCCGGTACTTGAAATGCTACGTGGTGATTATGACCCCGAAGGACCAAAAGCTAACCCATGACTGATATCTATACTTGTATACTACAGAATATACTGTAAAATGCAGAAACATAAACTAAAAGGCCATAAGGTTCAAACTATGACATAATACCAGATAGAAATTATAACATTGGAATAGGGTATGAAATACCTAAAACAACTAGAATAAACTAACTGAATATCATATTTTAGAAAGCCTCTAACTGATTAAAACTGTGTGAGTGAGGAGTTGATGGGAAATGTCCTTAACTAACTCCAACTTATAAACTAATTAATAAGATAATAGAAAAAATAATCATATCCTCAAAGGATGAGGACTCACTGCTAACTCTGAATGTTGATATCTAGAATCCACTGTTACTCTGGAGCTCGTGTATTTGAACCTATGGTATAAGAAACTATAGCACGAATGCGTCAGCACTTTGAATATACTGTTATGCATATGAGATAGGCTGAATGCATAGGGTTCATATGCATGAACAATAATAATAACAGACTAACTATCATGAGTGTGAGATTACATGCATGAGACATAACAACTGAAACTAATACCATGATAACAGGATTACTAAATCTGAATACTGATACATGATATACTGATAACATGAGTGACTGTATCTTACAGTCTTGAATCTGATGGAACTATCTTACAGTCTTGAATCTAACAGTCCTGAGATTTAAAGAAATATCTGAGTTCTATCACTGAGACTGATTGATTGTATCTGATAGTCCTGATTTTGTAACATAAAACTGTGGGAAGTAGTCATTTAACAGACATGCCCCAAATATGCCTTATTAACTGAGCTGGAGTCCAATTTGTGCCCTGATTGGAAGGGTGTCAATACCTCACCACTGGTAAGGACAACATGTGAATAACCCTAATATAACAGGTAACTCTAGCAAGAACGGTAGGAATCCTCATATAGAAGGTTAAGACACCTCATCTACCCTCATATAGCAGGCTATGATTTCTCAACCTATGCTGGCTACATAGTTCTGAAATGCAAAAATTGCTTCTAAGAATAACACCCTCATATAAAAGGTGAGTTCCCATCCTTGGCTTTATTCAGTGCTAATTTCTACTCCCATCTGAATAGACATTGAACATGATTTACTAAATTGAACATGGGCTGAGTTATTGAATTCTATTGACTGACAGAATATTACTAATATCTGACAATTGACTGAGTTCATGAGATCATGGAGATTTTCTAAGTCATAAGACTGTCTGAAGTCTAAGGATTCATAGCTTGATTGAGAGTATTGTGAAAACATTACATGGCTCTAGGAACAAAACTAATGTTTCGGGTACAAGTACCCCCAGGACTCGATGGAAGGAAACTGACAAAGCATGACATACTTGAACACATA
This sequence comes from Capsicum annuum, assembly GCF_002878395.1. Lineage (NCBI taxonomy): Eukaryota > Viridiplantae > Streptophyta > Magnoliopsida > Solanales > Solanaceae > Capsicum > Capsicum annuum. Next base: position 14,653,947 of record NC_061116.1, read on the forward strand.
TTAATCATCATAATCCATAATTCTTTTATTGAAGCATTTCATTAAACAAGTGATAGGCATAAACTTTTACATACATGGGGATTTCATGATATCATACTAGTCGGGCATTTTCCCTCATCTAGGCATTTAATCAAACACATTGTAGGCTTAGTATATGTAAACAACATTGTACAACAATTAAACATCATCATTAAATTCTAATTTCATCATTCAAGGGTTTAGTCATAGGTTTGCATGAATTTATATCTATACTAATCAACCCATATAGAATTTATCACCCAGTCATGGAATAGAATTCAATTACTCACTATCAACATGAACAAGAGCAACCCAATCATGAAATTCATAAAGAAATTCCATAATGTTGACTTAGAAAAGAGATTCCTGGGCTTCATGGATGAAAGGAATCCATGAATGAACACTATGCATACCTGGGATGATAGGTCCTTGAAGGTTCTTGGAGAATTTCTAGACTGGTTCTTGAATTTTCTCGAATTTATTGAAGAAGGATTTAACCCTAGTTCTTGGCTTTTAATCTTGAGAGAAACCCTATGTTGATGTTATGAATGAGTACTGAGAATGTGATTTCTGGCCGAATTTAACTAGGTATATAAACGGGTGGTAAAATACCAAAATACCATTTTTAAAACTGCCTAAAAATATTAAATATGTGGTACGATAGGCTAGGGCGATGGTCTGTCGCGATTACGACAGTCCGTCGGTCCTAACTATCAGACCTGTACAGAAATGAGTCTCTCTGCCTCAGTGCGATGGTAAGCTCCGACAGTCCATCGATATACCAACAGCCCGTCGGCTTCTACCATCGTTCTTGGGCAGAAAGCAGGTCCTCTACCTCAGTTGTGATGGCTGGCTCAATGGTCCGTCGAGCTAGCGACGTCTGTCGACCTGTCCGTTGGTTTTTGGCAGTCTAAATTGCTTTCATAAAACGTCCATAACTTCTTCCCCCATTACTGGATTTGGGCAAAATTGGTATCATTGGAAAGCTTATTCAATTTTCCACATGATAGAATGGGAAAATCTTACAAATACCATGTGTACAAAGATGGATTCGTATTCCAAAGAAAGGTCCAACATGCTTGAGATGATTTTATGCTAGGAAAAAGGGTACGGGTATTACATAGCGATATCTGAATCCCTAATCCTAAACTGGTGATAACCCAATCTAAGTTCAATCTTAGAGAAACACTTCGTACCCTAAAGTTGATCAAACAAATCATCAATCCTAGGAAGAGTATAATTATTATTTACGGTCACTCTGTTCAATAGATAATAATTAATGCACATATAAGGGGAACTATCCTTCTTGCGTACGAACAACACGAGAGCACACCATGGAGACACACTAGGGAAGATAAAACCTTTTTCTAAGAGGTCTTTCAATTTCTCCTAAATCTCTTTTACATCCTCCAGAGCCATTCAATAAGGAGGCATAGAAATCGGATGAGTATCCGAGACAAGATCAATCCCAAAATTAATTTACCTATCAGGAAGAACACCAAGAAGATCATTAGGAAACACCTTGTGAAACTCATTCACCATGTGAAAGGATTCTAGAGAAGTCTCTTCCGAGTTAGAATCTTTAACTCGTACCATGTGATACAAATACCCCTTTGAGATCAACTTTCGAAATTGAAGATAAAAAATGAACCTTCCCTTAGGTACTTAGGAACCACCTTCCCATACAATGACCAGCTCATTAGTGAATTTGAACATGAATCTATGGGTCCGACAATCTAAACAAGCATAACACGAATGCAACCAATCCATGTCGAGGATGACATCAAAATTGACCATGTCTAACTCTATCAAGTCTACAAAAGTAACTCTACCTCAAACATATATCACACATCACCGATAGACTCTTGTAATAACCATAGAGTGTTCTATTGGGGTCGAAATAGAAAAACCCCCATAAACTCTCAGGACCATAATCAAGATGCATAACCACATATGGGGTCACATAAGAAAGAGAAGACCTTGGATAAATAATACATTAAACATCACTAGAGAAAAGTCTCAACATACCTGTGACAACATTGAGAGATGCCTCAACTTTCCAGTGAGTAACAAGTGCATACTAGTGGTTTCGGCCAACGCTGGTGCCAGAAATAGAAACAGAAGCAGACATAGCTCCCTTCAGTACAGGAGGAAGTAGAGTAGTAATAGAGGCCCTATTGTCCCAAGAAGCAGCTAGAGGGGTCACTCACACTGCACCTGCCTATTCTGACCACAATAAAAACATTAGTTTCTCCCCTTCTCACACTGACCATAATGACTCAGACCATAGAAGCTAAAAGAAGGGAGAGGTAGAGCTGAATGGGCACCACGAGCCTAGAATTGGGCACTCTATGTCCAAAACTCACCACAAAACTGAGACCCACAATTACCTAATGACTTTGGGTAAGGAGAATGAACACTATCTGAGGAGAAGGAACCCGAACTCCCCCACTTCTTTCGTGGCCTCTTGTGATCCCTTTTCTCATCCTCTACTTGTTTCATATACACAATCAATATAAAAATATCCATGTTATTAATCAACAGAGCTGCCTTACTCGTGAGAACTAACTCAAGGGACAATCCTGAGATAAACTTATGCATCCTAGCCCTCATGCTAGCATCCATCTTTGGAGCATACCTTGACAATTGATGGAATTTAAAGGCATACTCTTGAACGGACATCCTTCATGGCTTTAAGTTAACAAACCCTTCCTCCTTTGCTTCCCTCAAATCTTGAGGAAAGAAGCGGTCTAAGAAAGCCTCGAAGAAATCCGCCCATAAAGTCATACTAGCATCAAAAGATCTAGATAATTCTGACCCTTCATAGCATTGGTATGCTACATATTTCAACTGGTAGGAAGCAAGCTCAACCCCCAAAATTTTTGAAGCATGCATGATTTGAAAAATCCTCTCCATTTCAGCGATGAAGCTTTGAGGATCTTCCTCAACTTTTGTACCTGTGAACATTGGATGGCTCAACCTTATAAATTGGCCAATTTTTATGGCCTCAAAAGAAATAGTAGTAGGAGCACCACGCTCTGATCGAGAGGCTACTAATTGAGTCAAGAGGTTAATGGAGCAACGGAGCTCTGCATTATTAGCATTCCCTTGAAGAGATTGGGGAGGAAATTCACTCTCATAAGTAGGGTTGGAGGTGGAACCCTACGAGGATGGCTAGATTCTGCAGCCCTAACCCGAGTTTGAACTCTAGAAATTGGACAAGCTTCATCCATAGGACCCTCAGTTAGAGCCGAAGTGTTTGCCAGAGTCTTAAATCTCCTTTGAGGCATGATATAAAAAATAGCAAATGGAAACAAAGGGATCCAAAACCTTAGAATTTATATCTTAAGTTAAAGACAAGAAAGGGAAACATTACTAAGATGTCTTATATCCCCTCTTTTATAAGTGTGGCACTCTTAAAACCCACAAAAGAGACTCTAATTGAAACGGCATTGTAAACATCCAACTGACCATGAACCTAGTCTCTGACACCAACTTGACACGACCCGAACCTCGAATCATGTCGTTTGGGCACCCCAAGCTCACATAAATCGAAAGTCACCTGAATAACCTGACCCAACATCTCATCATACAATAAGAGTTGAAGGAACTCTAATTCACAAGTTAAGATTATAGATATGATATTATAAGTCATCAGTAGATTCATAATAACTAACTTACACCTAATTTCACAGTTGTTCACAATACTTCTCTAAAATCGAAGTCAATATATGTATATATCGGGACAAGCCCTCGATAATAGCCAAACCAAGTCTTAAAGTGACCAAGTATAAAGATAAGAGACCAAGAGATGAATGTCTTTCAAAGTAGGGAAGCTCACCACTTTAATTCAATGCACAAACTGCTTCAATCACCTAATCACTTTGGGGGAAGAGAAGAAGATGCTCTGGCCCCGATGTCGCATGGGGACATAGCGCCCGAAGACAGTTAGTGATTGGACCACAAGTGTGTAACTTAAGGATAAATAATAAAATAACATCATTAATCAACAACAAGTCAATACATCACGTTTATCACGATCATACACTTATCCATACATAAAGGGATATTTCATGCCAATCAAAGGGAAGTCTTATCAATATACTTCAAGAAATCATTCATCATTCATAAAATAGAAGACTATGACCTCCTATACTTTTATCTTTAACATTCTCAATAGGCAAAGGACTCTAACCACATTCACATAATCATTAGATATGGGACTTTAACCATGGACACTCATTCATTAGTCAAGGACATTAACCACATACATATTTATATGAACAAGGGACTCTAATGACACACACAATAATCTAGGCAAGGGACTCTAACCTCGTACACATTTATTAAATAAGGGACTCTAACCTTATGTCTCACTTGGACTCTAACCACATGGTATTTTCTTTGACGAGGTACCTTGACCTCAAGAGATCTCTCTAAGCACGAGATTTTAACCTAGAGCAATACCATTGGGCAAGGGACTTCAACATCGAGCCATTCATAATGTAAGGGACTCAAACCTCAAGCCATCATATAAGGCAAGGGACTTTGACCTCAAGCCATCACAACTATCATTATTTGGCAATTGGGACTTCAACCCTTTTCCCATGCATTATATACATTCAATAAAACAATAAGTACTTTAACAATTTTAGCCAATGAAACAATATACATGACCACATGGTCCTTATAGGATACTTCGTTTCTTAACCATTTTAATAGGCCAATGCTTTCACTTAATTAAACATACAATTAAATTTATGGTCATCAAGACGATTACAACATTTCATACTTCAATGAAAATCTTATACCACATTCTCACCATACTTGGGTTCAACACATAATTCAAGCTCATCTTTATATCTAGGGACTATACCCTCTCACTAGTCAACAACCAAGGTTATCAATTTCGCCACACATGGATAATAATTCATTTAGCATATCATTATTAATCATTCATGATCATTAGCCAATTGTCCTAGTTCAATACATCACCAACATATGACTAGAAAATTCACTTAGATATTTTCACAAACACCTTGGGTGCATATCTTCAACAAGGCTATTTTCAATGGTAGTTATTATCAAGTTTAGAGTTACTCAAGACCATCACATTAAACGACATGTAAAAAGAACCCATATAATTAAATAATCATCAACAACACATACAATCATAAGTTTAAGCAAGAATTACCATTATCCATTATTATTCAACAAAACCCTTTTCATTTGATTTTAAAACCACCATGTACACTTACTTATACAAGTGTGAAATTCATGGGTTTAGCGATATTTAAAGAGGGGAAGAGATACATGCCTCAAACAAGATGACACACCAATAATATTGACTCCTTGTTGGAACTAGACGAGCACCCTCCAAACCCTAGTACCTAGTCTTGCTTCAAGAATCTTTTAGAGTGTTTTGGAGTCTTTAAGTCTTATAAATGAGGGATTATGAGGGTACAATGCCTTATATAGTGAAGGAACATAGGGATTTAGGCAAGGAAAATGACCAGAAAGCCCTTAGTTAAAAACTAAAAAGTGAACTCGCCCAGGGGTATGACTCTCCCATACGATTCCTTTAGTAGTCGTACCCTAGGGTACGAGTGGTACCCTAACTCGTACCCTAGGCTTCTCCTAGGTCAACCATACTATTCTGGGTACGTGTGGGCACCTTGAGTTATAACTAAATGGTATGACTCACCTTCTAGTTATATACACAAATCGTATACCAAATAGTCTACTCAAAATGGAGACTTCCCTTTATACGATTGTGTTGCATACGACTCGTATGCATGGGTACGATCAAGGAAAGGTCATGTCAGATAAAAAATAGTATGCTACCCTAACATGCTGTCCAAGGTATAAAAGAGAGATAGGAGAGTGTATATGACCCGTATCCATGGGTATGACTCAAGCTCGAAGTCGTACCCAACTCAGAGACACCAAAAGTTGTTGTTTTTCTTAAGGTTCAAGACCTAGCTATTTCAATTCTCCCCTAATTGAATAATTTGTCTGTGAATAAAGGGTAAGCTAAGAGTATACACAAGCTAACATATCATCACATGTCACTTCAATCAAATTTAAAAGAAGCATTCAACAAAGTACACTCTCATAGCCTCCTCACAATAAAATAGGGACCGGCATACCAGGGACTAAGCTTCCCTTTTGTGCCAAACCGCATCATTCCTTTCATGGGAGACACTTTCAATAATACCTAATCACCAATATAAAACTCTAAGTCCCTATGCCTCACATTCATATAGGACTTTTGGAAACTTTAAGCGGTTTTCAATCTATCACGAATTATCTTCACCTTCCCATGTCTTGGTGTATTAAATCGGGGCCAAGGAACTTACCCTCGTGAACTTTATACCACCCAATAGGAGATAGGCATGTCCTAAAATACAATGCCTTAAAACGATCCTTGCCAATACTAGAGTGGTAACAATTATTATAGGCAAACTCAATCAAATGCCGGTAGTCATACCAACTACCACCATAATTGATCACACAAGCTCGCAATATATCCTATGTTTGGATAGTCCTCTCCACTTGTCCATGTATTTGCTAGTGGAATATAGTACTAAGGCACATCTTAGTTCCCAAAGCTCTATGGAAGTACTAAGGCACATCTTAGTTCCCAAAGCTCTATGGAATGACTTTCGAAAGTGGGATAAAATGAAGGACCACGATCCGAGACAATGGACACCAAAGAATCGTGTAACTTCACTATCTACGCTAGATACAACTTAGCATAATCTTCCACCGAGAAATTTGTTCTCACTGGAAAGAAATGGGTGGACTTGGTTATTTTATCAACGATGACAAAAATGGAATCACATTGATTTCTAGAACTAGGAAGACCAGTAATGAAATCCATATTAATTGCCTCCCATGTCCACTCGGGCAGCATAATTTCTTGGTACAAACCACAAGGCCTCATGTGCTCATCTTTCACTTGTTGATGCACCATATATTTGTCCACAAAGATAGCCTCACACGCATCAGACCATAAGAACTTGACCTTCTTTTCGGTTAACTTGGTCAACAGGGAAGCTATTATGGCAAAACTTTCCAGAAACCTTATATAATAACTTCCTAGACCCAAAAAGCTCTGAATACCAGTTGGAGTTATAGGTCTAGGCCACTACTTATTTGCCATAAACTTTTGGAGATCTACCATTTTCCCTTTAGTAAAGATCACATGACCAAGAAAAGCTACACATTTCAGCCAAAACTCAAACTTGGAGAACATGGCATACAAACAATGATCATTATGGTTTGCAACATAGATGGTGGTGATCTAAATGATCCGCCTCTTTCTTAGAGTACACTAAGATATCTTCAATGAAGACATTGACAAACATGACCAAGAATGGATAGAAGACCCTATTCATCAAATCCATGAATGCTTCTGGGGCATTGGTCAACCCAAAGGACATGACAAAAAACTCATAGTAACCATACCGGGTACTACAGGTCATCTTAGGGATATCTATATCCCTAATCTTAAGATGATGATAATAAAATCTAAGATCAATCTTAGGGAAACACTTAACACCCTAAGTTGATCAAAAAAATTAGTGAACCTAGAAAGACAATATTATTTTTTACGGTCACTTAGTTCAACTGATGATAATCAATGTACATATGAAGGAAACAATCTTTCAAGTGCATGAACAACACGGAAGCACCCCATGGAGACATACTAGGGTGTATAAAACCTGTATATAAAAGGTCTTTCCATTGCTTCTTAAGCTCTTTTAGCTCCGCTAGATCTATTCTATAAGGAGGGACAGAAATCAAACGAGTGTCCAGGACAAGATCAATCCCAAAATCAGTTTTTGTATTGCAAATAACACCAGGAAGATCATCGAGAAATACTTAGGAAACTCATTCACCACAAGAATGGATTCTAGAGAAGGATCTTTTGAGTTAGAATATTAAATTGGACCATGTGATACAAACACCCTTTTAAAGTCATATTTCGGGGTCTAAGATAAGAAATGAACCTTTCTTTAGGTACTAAAGAACCACCTTCTCATACAATAACTATGTAACGCCCTGGAAAATGGGTCCCAAAGCGTGACACAATGCTTAAGGATACGAGTAGCCCCAAGCTAACCCTTTGAGCCATTTTCATTCAGTTCAACACAAATCAATGGGGTTTCCATAAATAACCCTTAAATATCAACAGAGTAATCATCATCCACGAATAAAAGAATTTCAAAAAGAAAACAAAATATGAATTATCAGTCAACTCCCAATATCTATACTAGTCTGACAAGCCTCTAAGAGAATCAATAAAACCAGCGAGCCATTGAGACATGCCCCAACTGACTTATACTCAGTTATCAAATGTAAATAATTCTGTGAAACTAACATCAGTCATCACGTCCTCAGAACATGAGGACTCACCACAACAGAGGATGTAGAACAGCGTGCCTAAGGAATTACTCTCGAACCTGGAATTGAGCACCTAAACCTATATTCCGAAAAAATACAGCCCACATCCAAAGATGTGGGTTAGTACCATGGAAAGGAACCATGTATATGGGGGTGTATGTAGTTGTAGAAACATCATCATCATAAATATTTAGAAGAAATATGCAGGATATATGAAATACTCACATAGCTCGAAGAAAATCATCATAATCATGAGAGGATGAAATAAGTATAATAACACATATGAGTCATCATATAATTTGTCAATCACTTTCAGTTCATCAAGAATATCAATTCTCATAATGTAAATATCATTTAAATCTTTCTAAAGAATAACTTTTACAATTCCACTTTCAAATCACTTCACCATTCACCATAGACACAAGAAAACACACACACTAGGAGATCCTATAACCGACATAAACCATGTGAGCTACATGGAGTCCAACGTACAACCCACATTGGGGAGAGCCGTCCTATCCTTGCCATCAAAGTAGGACTATCAATATTAAATCCACAGAAACTACTGATCACTATATAAATCAGCCTCAGGCTCACTCCTACGGGACCACGTAGTTCTAGGAAAGTAAGGTCGCTTTATACCTCCCACTCGGGGCCAAAGATTTCTCCCGGACTTAGTTCAGATCATTTCAAAGACAATCCACAACAAAATAATTTCAGTAATATATAAATATACATCAGGAGCCATCATGCTTTCCATCTATCAAAATCAACCACGTTGTGAATTTCTTTCACACTCGAGTTCAAAACAACTTCATTAAGACCAAAAGGACAAATCATTCAAAATATCTCAAATATTCAACATCAACGTGCTTATAACACACTTTCTAAAAAAACACAATTTCCAATGGGGATTCACAACCCAAATATCAAAATCATTATAAATATCGTTCAAGATTCATGCTTTATATCTCCACACATGTAAATTCATATTTCAAAATCATAGTCATCATAAGATATGGGTTCATGCTTTAAATTCATAAAAAATCAAATAAAAAACAATGCCTTTGTAAAGAAAATTACTTTTGGGCACAAAAATGAAAGAGAGCTCTTGTTGAAAAACCCCACATACCTTGAATGATGAACTTTAGATCGATACTCATTTTTGAGATGTTAATCGTGCCTTTGAATGATGGTTCTTAAAGTTCTTGAACTAGGAACTTGGAATCTTTAATAAATTTACAGAATTAATGGTGAACATTGGAGGTTCTTGAAGTTCTTGAACTAGGAACTTGGAATCTTGAATAAATTTGCAGAATTAATGGTGAACTTTAGAGGTTCTTGAAGTTGGATGTAGGAGCTTAGGGTTTTCTTTTTGAGAGAATTTGATGAAATATAACATATAATGCTTCTAATAGGCTTTAATATAGGGTTTGGATGGATTTTGGGTGAGGGGAAATGACCAAAACGCCCTTAAAAATAAAACAAATTCTCGAATCTGTCCTTTGGTGGACTATGTTGATAGTTTGAAGTAGATCAACTATAACGTTTTACTATGATTTCCAAATTGGATGAAACCAGTTTAATTAGAAAGAGGACTCTCATATCTTTCCATTGATATATATTATGTCACCCAGATCATTGTGTACGAGGAGTTGTGATCATTTGAAGTTGACCCAAAAATTTACTTTTGATAGGCTGAAGTAGATCGACCATAAATTTTTGCTCCGATAGACAAATTGGTTGAACCAAATTTCATTGGAAAGAGGACTTGTAGAGCTTTTGCTTGATAATAGTAGATCACCTAGATCATTATGTACAAGGATTTATGATCATTTAAATTTGTAGCAAAAATACGCCAGGCCTCAGTACTTTTTCCTGCACATTTTACTGTTCACTGCTATTCACGGTTCGATCGAAATATTCATAACTCGTCGCTCGGGTGTCCGTTTTGGATGATCCATATATCATTGGAAATTTTATTCAATACTCTATGTAATGGTGGGTTATAATCTAAGACATTCCGTATGAAAAATTTATAATTCCTTTTAGAAGGTAGAACCCAACACATTCACGCACAAAATTTCAATGAAAAATTTTTCAGGGCATTACAGGCTGGCTCATTAGGGAATTTGAACATAACTCTATGGGTTTGATAATATAAAGAAACATAACATGAATACAACCAATCCATCCTGAGGGTGACATACAAATCGACCATGTCTAACTCTATAAAGTCTATAAAAGTATATCTACCTCTAACAGATATCACACATCCCCGATAGACTCTTACAACAGCCATAGAGTCTTCCAATGGGGTAGTAAAAGAAAAAGGAACTAATAAACTCTAAAGACTACAACCAAGATGCACCACCACATACGAGGTTACATAAGAAAGAAAAGACCCTAGATCAAGAAAACAATACACATCACATGAGAAAAGTCTCAACATACTCGTGAAAATATCAGGAGACGTCTCAGAATCCTGGCGAGTAGCAAGTGCATACAAGAGGTTCCAGCCAATACTGGTACCAAAACTAGAAGTAGAAGCAAAGATAGCTCCCTTCGGTGCGGAAGGTGGTGGAGTAGTAATAAGGTCCTTGTTAGACCAAGAATCTTCTAGAAAGGGGTACTCACGTTGCATGTTCCCAACCTGACCACAATGAAAACACTAGTTTCTCCTCTTCTCACACTGACCACGATGACTTTGACAATAGAATTTTCAAGGAGAGTAGTGTGGACCTGACTGGGAACCACTAGCCTTTAATTGGGCACCCTATGCCCGAAACCCACCATTAAACTAAGGTCAATGATCACCCAATGACTACGAGTAAGGATAGAGAAAATTAGCTGAGGAGAAAAAACCCGAACTCGCTCACTTCTTTTGTGGACACTTGCCACCACTTTTCTTGGAAGGCCAAAATTTCCTTCCTTGCCTCTCACTAAGGTTAACTTTCTTCTATTTCTCATCCTCTACTTGTTGAATATACACAATAAATATAGAAATATCCATGCTCTGAATCAATAGAGTTATCTTTCTCTTGATAACTAACTCACTAGATAATCTCAAGACAAATTTGCGCATCCTAGCCCTTATGCTAGTAGCCATCTCGGGAGCATACCATGACAATTCATGGAATTTCAAGGCATACTTTTGAATAGACATCCTATGTACTTTAAGTTCACAAACTCCTCCTACTTCGCTTCCCTCAACTCTCGAGGAAAGATGTATTCTAAGAAAGCCTCGGAGAAATCCACCCATGAAGCCGGACTAGCATCAACACCTCTAGAAAATTCTCAGCCTTCATACCATTGGTATGCTACATCTTTCAACTGGTAGGAAGCAAGCTCAACACACTTAATATCTAATGCATGCATTATTAAAAAAATCTTCTCCATTTCATCGATGAAACCTTAAGGATTATCCTCAACCTTCGTACCCATGAACATAGGAAGGTCAACCTCATAAATTGGTCATTTCTTATGGCCTTAAAAGAAACGACAGTCAGAGAACCATGCTCTGATTGATAGACCAATAATTGAGTCAAGAGGTTGATGGAGCAATGAAACTCTACATTAGTAGCATTTCCTTGAGGTGACTGGGGAGGTGAAACACACTCATAAGTAGGGTTTAGGGGTAGAAAAATGTGAGAATTGATAGATACGACAGCTCTAGCCTGAGTATGAACTCCAAAAGTTGGACCAGTTTTATCCATAGGACCTTCAGTCGATGCCGAAGCGTTGCCTGTGTCTTAGATCTCCTATGAGGCATGATCTGAAAGATAGCAAATGGAATAAGTGGGATCCAAAACCTTAGACTTTGTAGTTTGAGATTGAAACAAAAGAAAGGATAACATTACTGAGATGTCTGAAAGCCCCTCTTTTATAAGTGTGGCGCGTTTCACACCCATAAAAGAGACTCTACTTAACATATTATTGTGAATACCCAACTAACCCTGAACCTAGTCTCTGATACTAAATTGACATGACCCAAATCCCGGGCCATGTCATATGGGCACCCAAATCTGACATGAATTGGAGGTCTCCCCAATAACCTGATCTAACATCTTATCTTATAATAGGAGTCGAAGGAACTCAAATTCACAAGCTAAGATTATGGAAATGATATCATAAGTTATCATTAGATTCATAATAACAAACTCACGCCTATGTTCACAGTTGTTCTCAATACATCTATACAAAACCAAAGTCACAAAATGTACAGTCGAGACAATTCCCCCACAATAGATAAACCAATCTTAAGGAAACCAAGTCTAAAGATAAGATACCAAGAGGTGCATATCTTTCGAAGTAGAGAAGCTCACCACTTCAAGTCAATACACGAATTGCTTCAATCACCTAACGACTGTATAAGAAGAGAAGAAGATATTTCGACCCCTATATTACGTGAGGACATACCACCCGAAGATGGTTAGTGATTGGAACACAGGCATGTAACTCAAGGATAAGTGATAAAATAACATCATCAATCAATAAAAAGTCAATATATCACGTTTTATCGTAACCATACACTTATCCATACATATAGTGATACCATAAGCCAATCGAAGGAACAAGTCTTATCAATATGCTTTAACCACTCATTCATCATTCATGAAATAGAGGACTACGACCTCCCATACTTATAGCTTCATCATTAGCAATAAGCAAACAACCCTAACAACATTCACACCATCATTAGACGTAGGAATTTAACCATATGCATTTATTCATTAGTTAAGGACTTTAACCACATAGACATTTATATGAACAAGGGACTCTAACCACACACACACGGACTCAAACTTCATGCCCACTCATTAGAAAAGGTACTATAACCTTATGTCTTACTTAGACTCTAACCACATGTCGGTTCCTTCGATGAGGTACCTTAACGAGAAGATATATCTTTAATCACGGGACTTTAATCCTAAGAAATATCATTGGGAAAGGGACTTCAACCTCAAGCCATTCATAAGGAAAGGGACTCAAACCTCAAGACATCACATAAGGCAAGGGAATTTGACCTCAAGCAATCACAACTATCATTATTTAGCAATTGGGACTTTAACCTTTTGCCCATACATCAACATAAATTCAATACAACATTTAAGGACTTTAACCATTATCGCTAATTCAACACTATACATGACCACGTGGTCCACATGGGAGCCTTTATTTCTGAACTATTTCAATAGGCCAATTCCTTCACTTAATTCAACACATAATTTAATTTAAGGTCATCAAGACCCTTAAAACAATTCATACTTCAATGATAATCTTATAACGCATTCTTACCTCACTTGGGTTCAACACACAATTTAAGCTCATTTTTATATCTAGGGACTTTACCCTTGCACTAGTTAACAACCAAGGTTATCAATTTCACCACACATGGTTCATAATTTCTTTAACATATCATTTATCATTCATTCATGCTCATTAATCCTTTTACATAGATCAATACATCACCA
>NC_061116.1:14670847-14754062 GCF_002878395.1 Capsicum annuum
TTTACAGATATTAAAAGAGGGTAAGAGATACAAGCCTCAAAAAATAAGACACACCAATAATAATGACTCCTTCTTGCCACTACATAATCACCCTCCAAACCCTAGCATCCAATATTGCATCAAGAAGTTTTCAGGGTGTTTTGGAGGGTTTGGGTCTTGTAAATAAGGTCTTATGAGGATACAATGACTTATATAGTGAAGTACTTAGAAATTTAGGGAAGTAAAATAACCACAAAGCCCTTAGTTAAAAACTAAAAAGTGAACTCGCCTAGTAGTACGACTCCCACATACAATTCCCTTAGTAATCATACCCTAAGGTACTAGTGGTACCCTAACAATCATACCCTAGGCTTATCCAAGGTCAACCATACTATTGTGGGTAGGATTAGGCACCCTTGAGTCATAACCAAAGGGTATGACTGACCCTCTAGTCATATGCACAAATCATATACCAAATAGTCCACTCCAAATGGATACTGCCCTCTTTTTGATTAAGTTACATATAACTCGTATGCATAGGTATGATCAAAAGAAGATCATGTCATATATAAAATAGTATGCTACCCTAACAATCTATCTAAGATACAAGAGTGGGAGAGAAGAGTGGGATACTACTCAAGCTATAAGTCGTACCCAACTAAGAAACACCAAAAGTTATTATTTTTCTAAAGTTTCAAGACCTAGGTATTTCATAACATGAAGTGAGATATGTCTAGTTATGTGGCTAAGTGCATGGCGTGTCAACCAGTGAAAGTTGAACACATGAGGACTGTAGGTTTGTACCAAGAGATTGCATTGACCAAATAAAAGTGGTAGATGATTAATATGAATTTTGTTACCGATATCCCCCTATCTTGAAATCAATGTGATTCTATTTAAGCAGTTTTGGATAGGATAACCAAGTCCACACACTTTTTTCTGATAAGAAATAATTACTCAACAGAGGATTACGCTAAGTTATATCACATAGATATTGTGAAATTGTATGGTGCTTTAACTTATATCATATCAGATTGAGTTACTCTATTTTTATGTCATTTTTAAAGTCATTTAAAAAAGGTTTGGGGACTATAGTGTGCCTCAGTAGATGAATGGACAAGCAGAGAGGACCATCCAAATATTGGAAGATATTATACGTGTTTGTCTGACTAATTATGGTGGTAGTTGGTATTATGGTGGTAGTTGGTAAGACCATTTACTTTTTATTGAATTTGTCTATAATAATAGTTACAACTCCAGCATTGGAATGGCCCCTATTGAGTTGTTCTTTGGTAGGATGTCGTTCTCCTATTGGGTGGTATGAAGTTTCTAAGGGTAAGTTGTTTGGCCATGATTTGATTTGCCAAGCCTTAGAGAAGGTGAAGGTTATTCATGATAGGTTAAAAACCTCTAAAATTCATCAAAAGTCCTATGCGGACCTGAAGCATAGAGATTTGGAGTTTAAGGTTGGTGATTAAGTATTCTTAAAGATGTCTCCCATGAATGGAGTGATACGATTTAGCGAGAAGAGGATGCTTATCCCCCGGTATGTTGTTCCCTACTTGATTTTGAAGTGAGTTGGCAATGTTGCCTATGAGTTACAGTTTCCTTCTAGTTTGAACTCTGTCCACCAGGTTTTCCATGTCTCTATGTTGCATAAATGTGGGGCCGATCCTTTATTGGTTGTCCCTGTAAAAATGTTGGTATTTCAGATTGTTTATCCTATGAAGAGTCCCATAAAGATCTTAGATTCTTAAATTAGCTACTTGTGAATAAAATATGTGGCTTTGGTTAAGGTTATATGTAGGAACCAAAAGTCCAAGGAAGCTACTTAGGAGGCGGAAGAGGATATGAAGTTCAAGTATCCGCATTTGTTTTCCGTTTAGGAAACCCGTGCTTGAGGTATGTGTTAATCTTCTTAATTTGATTTTTTATTTGGTATACAAATTTTTTAAGTCCCTAAACTTTGAATTGAATAAGTTTCTTTGATAAATAATGGGTTTGAGTCCCATAGTCAATGAAATGAATGGTTGATTGATAATGATCTTGGCATGTGCCTTAACCTTTATGTATGTCTTGATTTCTATCTTTGAAGAAGGTTATTCGATGTTTAATAATGTGTTAACTAGTATTTATTCATTCCTTACCCATCATTCAAGAATGAATGATCCAAGTGGGGTGAATTGCAACACCTAGGCTTTGTACACTTAGAAAATTTTCTTAGTTAGAGCTTCTGGATTAGGTATGACTCCAGGGTACTATTCGTATCCTTAGATATGACTTAGCTACCCTATATAATATACTAGTAAATATGGTGGGGGTTACATGCTATCCAACATATGACTTATCCTCTCCATGGTCGTATATTAGGGTATATATCATACACTACCTAGTCGTATGGAGCGTTAAGTTTGCCTAGTGAAACTATTTTGTGTACTGTTTATGGATATGGTTTAAGGCGCCATTCATACTTTTGGTTATGAGTAATGAGTTTTTGGTCATACCTTAGTCATTGTAGGGGTCCTTGATGAGGGCTAGGGCATGAGTTAGGGTACCACTCATACCCAAGGGTATGATTGAGCTAAGTGAGTCGTAACCACCTAAGAAGTCACTTTTCATCTCTTAAGTCAAGGGCTCTATGGATATTTCCCATCCCAAAATCAATAATTCCCCTCAGTATATAATGTATTGTAGCCTCCTAAACACTTATTTCAAGATTAAAACCTCCCAAATACTCTCTTAAACACACTTTTGAAGATTGGAGGCTAGGGTTCCATGGGGTGTTCTTCTAGAGGCAAAGGAGGATTCAAGTTATTTGAAGGATCATCTTGTTTAAGCCATATCACTCTTTCCCTTATTCTTAACTCAAATATCATGTATTTTAAATATGTATTATGAATTCAAAATAGTGATTTTAAAATCAACTGTTAAGGGTGTTTGATGTCTAGTGTTTTGCGGAAATTTTGACTTTTTTGAAAAGAGTCACCACTTAATTTTGAAAAGGATTTAAGAAACCTTTATATAATACTTAGACGATTCAAAATAGAAATTCGTTTGTCAGAGATTCGGGATAAGCGATACCTATTAACATTTTAGGAAGGTGTTAGGCACCTAAAACGTCCGCTAACTTGCGATTATCCAGACTGTTTGAAAATCGTCTTTGATTAACCTTAAAAAAGATTTAATATGTTGAAAAGTAGTTGATTAGGGAAAAGTTTTTTTTTGCAAAATAAGTTTTTTAGCGACTTAGTTAGGGATTCAACTAGGCTCGCAAGAAACACGTAAAAAAGTAAGCAAAAGGGAAAGAGTAAAGGGGAGAAGTAGTGATTTAGGTTTTTAAGCCCAAACCGTCGACCCTGTCCTAATCTAGTTGGGTTTTTGACCCATTTTCACCTATCCAAATTCCATGTTTTAGAGCCCTTTTCGGCTCGATTATCACTCCACCTGTATTAAATTTACAAATTTGGCATGGAAGGCCAAAATGAATGAACAAAGGAATAAATTAAATAAATATGACAACAATAGATAAATAACGACAACAAATAAATAAATAGAAATGAGGCTCGGGTCTCGTCGTTGCTTCAAGAATGGGACTTTGACCCATTTTCCTTTTGACTCCTTGTATCCCTTTCCCACAAGATTAATGTTGATCTTTCTCTAAGAGTTTAATCGATGGAGATGACGGGTCTCAATGGCCGTGAAGAAAATGCAACGAGAAATTGAATCCATTTTTTGGATTCAATGTAAATAGTACATATAGAGAAAAGGGTAAGCATTAGGATTCAATGACAGTAAAACAAAACAAAGCTATTGTTATAAAGGTATCATGCATAGATAAAGAAGCGTCATATAGATAACCAAAGTAGGAAATAGGAGATGAGGAAATGACCAGGAAAACAACATTAACTAAATAGAGTTTTGACATGGTTTGATAACTTTGATGATTTGAAAAAAAATGTTGGACCATAACTGAAGGGACAAATGCAAACAACTGTTGTGTAATAGATCACTTGATTTTCAACCTAATATGAAATAATTCTTCAAGGATGAACACATCAAAAACATCAAAAACAGTCAAGCACATATAACATGTACATAAAATAATAAGTGAAAATGATTTGAGATCAACACTTTATCAAAACAGGGAAAACATATGACTACAGTTCTGACTCACGCTAATTGAGATAAAAGTGTGCCTTGAATTATTTGGAAGCAGTTCACCACTTTTATAAAAAAAATAGGAGAAAACACTAAAATTTTGAACATGAATAAATACTATAAATACAAGATATAATGGAATCTCGGGTTAACTAACGAAATATCAGCTAAGAGGGGGCAAATCGTCCTGAGACCTATTGACCTAGCTAACAATTTCCTTATGTTGAGAGCAAAATTAAATAGGAAGATAGATAATTAAGTCGAGAACACCATATAATAGATAGAGCATCGAGACTAAAGCAGAATATCTAGCTAAAACTACAGGGCGTTAAGCCACAATATTTGAGTATAAACATGACATGATTTTTGATGCTAAAATAGTTTCCTAATCAAAACTAAACATGAATTTAGAAATTGAACCCGAATAACAAATCAAAGCAACTTTGATACTCATCACATCAAGTTAAGCATGGGTAGGATAGGATGCATTTACTAAAATCAGAATAGAATCTGCAACTATAACCAAACATACCAAGCTCGAAATTGCACCTATGGTGATCTAAAAATAGATAAACCAAGAAGGATAGTAAGACTTCTAGGTAGATGACATGCCAATTCGAAATGAGCAACAGCTAAATTAATATGAACGCATACTCAGCAATTAGTAAAAAAAGAAAAAAATTTCTCAAAGTTTTCGTCTTAAATTGAAGAACCCCCAAACAATTGAAAACCATAATGACGGTAAGACAACCCCCCCCCCCCCCCCCCAAAAAAAAAGAACCATCATTCAAAAATAACAAATTTAACTATCATGACTCATAATGATGTATCAATCTTTGTCACATCATCTATAACAATTTTTAGGAAATGAAATCAAACACAGCCACTCTACAAAACATGGTCTTGCAAAACTTTAAGAGTTTTAGACCCTGAAATCACTACCTAAATGGAAGAAGAAACGATGCAAACTAGGTTTAAGAAAGAGACTGTAAATGACAAGGATTTTACAAGATCAAAAATGGCAAACAATAACCAAATCTAATTACACCCAAAATTATAATTTTGACAACGATAATAATCGGCAATAGGGCCCCCCTTTACCCTCTTTTTTTTCACTGAAGTATAATATATAACTGTCATTACATACTTACGCACCCAGCTTTACCTCAGCATGCACAACGATGTAATTCACACACACACTTGTCCGAAACAAACATACGTAGATACGAAAAAGATGAAGAATAAAAAATGGGAAACAGTGAGGGACTTAAGGGTAGAAGTAATAATAACACAGTGAACTCGAGAGAGAATGCAGCAAAATCAACATCACAATCAGAAGCCTGGACTCGATTACTATACTACATTCATGGAATAGTAACAAAAGAAAGAAACACACACTCTAAAGGAAGAACAGAAGGAAAGACATTCAACTTTAATGGAGCAGCAAAACAAGACTTTTAAGCTAACATCGAAATAAACCCACCACCGAAGATGCGTCATAGTCAACTTTGGAACTTCAATTAGCAGACAAATTTTGGAAACAAAATTCCTAATAGAAAAAGAAAATTAAATCTTTACTCATAAATTTTTTCCTTCTTCTCTTTCTCCCAGTTTTTCAACCTCAGAAATTTCTCAGAAGATATTTGAACCCACAACTTTCCACAACCCCAATTTTAGAACCTAAGAGCTTAAAAGAGAAAATCCCTCTTTTCCCAGACCCAAAATTTTTCAACCCCAAGAGAAAGAGAAAAGCCCCCAAAGAAGAGAAAAAGAATCCCCCTGAACAATGATCTCAGGGGTCTTTATGTAGAATACAAATTAGGGGACTTTTTGCGACTTGAAAGAGAGGATCTCTTTGGAAATTTTGAAATTCAAAAACCTCCTCCCTTAAACCTATTTTCGTCTGCAAAAAGTCTTTATTTTTGGATTTTTTTGAGAGAATAAAATAAGTGGACCAATACCAATAGGGAAAAACTAAATTATACCTCGAACCAATGAAATCTCTCTGCAAAGGTATGAATTCCTCCCTTTAATCTACAATTCTAGGGATTTAAATGTTGGACGATACACCTAAGCATGTTTCTAGAAGATTTGAGGTGGTTTTCATACTGAATCACGTGAAATGCATTAAAAAGGTAAAAATAGAATGGTCCTGGGTCTGGTGACGGGTTGACGATATAGGTTAGTTCTTGGACTGTGCTTTGGATTGAGATCGGTTTTGGCAGTGTTTTGGAGTTGTTGTCAATGAAGAGGCTATTGATGTTGTACACTGATTGAATGGGTGTTGGAAGTTGCTGCTAACAATTAGCATTGAAGAAGGTAAGGAGGTAGGTTGGGTCGGAGGGATTTTAGGGGCTATTGGTGTTGCTTCGATGAAGTGGGCTGCTGAAGTTGGGAATAAAATAGAAAATTAATTAAAAAAGGTATTTGGGCCTAAATTAGGAGGCAATTTTAGGAATTTGGCCAGAATTAGGATATTTGAATTTTAATTTAGGCAATTAAATCTAAATTCTAGCCAAATTGAATACCAATTGGTCAATTGCATTTCAATTGGGGCCAATTTGATTTCAATTAGAGTCAAATTTAATAAATTTACTAAATCAAATCAAAATTCAATGCGAATTAACACCTTGTTTAATACCAGAGTTCTTGATTTGATAAAACCAAACACATATTTATCTAAATAAATTATTTTTAGAATAAATCATTTTTTCAAAATCAAGACTTCAACCATTTATTTTAAGACGAACCTTGACTAAAACCTGATATTCTATAAAATGAATACTTAAGTAACAACATTATATAATCTCGTATAATTGAACTTGATAATATATAATTGCTACTTAAACTGACCAATTTACCCAAATAAATGCTTTGAAAATAATTTATTCAGATAAAATAAATATTGTAATTTTATTTGAAAATCGAAGAAACTCCGAACTAAACTTAGTTTTGGAGGGCAAAAATTAGGTGTCAACAATTGCCCCCTTTCTTGGGTAGGGTGGATCCAAGTAACCCTAGGTAAAGGGAGGTTGAGCTTCCTAATTTTTGTCTGACCACAAATTCGAATCTGGAAGAGATTGGCTTTTGCACGAGTTTGATGGAGTTATGGCCGAACCTTGGTATTAGGTTTCTTACATATCTCAGGTTTATGAGAATTCAGGCCACTTGTAGTTCATAAAGCTTGATTTTAAGCACGATTTTCAAGAAAATTCACGAACTATGATGATTTTAGAGTTTTTGGTTAAATCGAGAAGCTGGGGAAAAAAAGGATTTGGGGGAGGTTAGAATACAGTCAAGTTTTCTATATAGAGCCCAGCCTATATATCCCCAAGACTTCAGGGAATCAGACTGCTTATAGTTCGACTCGATCGATAAAAAAGATAGTCTTCTATTTTAGACGATCTTTGGCTCGGGATGACTACAAGTTAATGATTGAGTTGTGGAAAAGAGGCTTGTAACCTATTAACCATGAATGTGGGATCCTTCACATCCATAGGAAAGAACTTACCTGGACATAATTTCCAAAACTCTAGGTGTCCTATCACTCGAATTTGAAAGAAAGAAAAGACTACCCTCGATATAAGCTTAGAAGTATCTCGAAGGTGGAGTTGAAATAAGAATATCCCTGAATACCCACATGCCTTCTAATAGGGGTGTGGTTAGATAGTGGTGGTGATCATCCTTTAGCTCGCGTCCAGAGAGTTTGATGTCTCTTTGTAGACTATGTCCCGTTTTGCTACTAAGAAAGATTTCCACATTGCGCTGCATCCTATCTAAAGTCATCCACACCAATGGTTTTGATTGAGATTTTCATCCTCTCGGATGCTCTCGACAATGATTCAAGCAAAAAGTGTTAGTGCTAAACATAATTCATGAAAGATGTATGTATTCTTTTACCATATCTCCACGTGAGTTATAGCCTGAAAAGTAGAGCCATCTCTTCATGTACATGTTTGGAATGAAATAACTGGCAAAAAACACACAACAACCCTCTTAGTTGTTGTATAATTATGACATTTGTCAGTTGAATATGTCTTCAAAGTAAGGTGGCCCTTCTGGACACCGACAATATTTTATGCAGAACGATCCCTACAATTGTGTAATCTTGTGCTGGTGTGGAAACCCTTTTGGTTACCTATATAACTTTTTGTATGTAGAATTATAACCTCTCCAATTATAACCGATGATCGATTTATAGATTTCCCTTAAATTGTCAATCTTTGGATAATCTTGGGTATTATTTGATGTTGGATACGAGGTGACTTATAGATATCCTTTGAATTTCTAGCTCTTAGGTAATCCTGGACATTATCCAACCTTGGATAAGAGATGGATTACAGATATCCCTCTAATCCCTAGCTTTTAAGTGTTCCTGTATATTATCCTACCTTGGATACAATATAACTTATAGATATCTCTCAAATTGTTAGTCCTTGGGTAATCCTGCACATAATCGATCTTGGATATGACACGGCTTATAGAGAACCCTTGGACGTATCAATTTTATAACCTCACATATTCTATAGTAAGGATTTAGTTACGACTCATGGATAACCTTCAGACTGTCAATTTTTGGGCGATCATGCACACTATCCGATTAGGATATTGTTGTGACTTACGGATGACCTACAGGCTATCAACTTATAGGCAATGTTGCACATTATCCTATTTCAAATAATATGACTTGTAGATGACCCTCATATTGTCAATTTCTAGGAAATCTTATATATCATTCATCCTTAGATAGCGACTTGAAGGCATTTCTTCAAATCGTGTGCTCTTGATGCATTCAGATGCTGATACATAAAATGATAAGATATCCTCAATGCCAGCATTTATGTCTCATATATCAACAGATATAAAATACTAATGATATCCACAATGTCAGCATTTATGTCTTACGTGTCAATAGATATAAAATGCTAATGATACTCTCGACGCTAATGTTTATGTCTTGCATGTCAACAGATATAAAATGCTGATGATATCCTCGACACCAGCATTTATGTCTTATGTGTCAATATATATTGAGTGGTGATTATATCCTCAACGCCAGTGTTTATGTCTTGCGTGTCAACAGATATGAAATACTGATGATATCCTTGGCACCATCGTTTATGTGTTGCGTGTCAACAGATATGAAATGCTGATGATATCCTCGATGCCAGCATTTATGTCTTATGTGTCAACATATATTGAATGGTGATGATATCCTCGACATTAGCATTTATGTCTTGTGTGTCAACAGATATTGAATGGCCCTCTTGGCAATAATATGAAATGGCCCTCTCAGCGATGATATGAATGGCCCTCTTGGCAATGATATGAAATTTCCCTCTTGGAAATGATATCAATGGCCCTCTTGGTAATGATATGAAATGGCCCTCTTGGCAATGATATGAATGGCTCTCTTGGAAATGATATTAAATGGCCCTCTTGACAATGATATGAATGGACCTCTTGGCAATGATATGAAAGGCCCTCTTGGCAATGATATACAATGGTTTTTTTGGTAATTTAAAAATAGTTTGACCTGAATTCATTTGTCAGCATCTTGCTTCTACATGTACATGTACTCAAGGTAGAGGATTAGTAAACATGAAGTCTTTTTTGCTAGAGACTATTTTTTAGAAAAATTCTAAATACAATATTTGTAGACAAGACAAGACACTTTTGTTTGTCCTCCATGATCTCAAGAAATAAGATAGACAATTCAAATGGTCCTCGATAAATAGGTATTAACCCATTTTTGGGCTACCCAAAAATACCATTTTTAAGCATTATATGCTCTGGCATGGCTCCCGACTTGCTTGGGGATTTTTTGAAAGAGACTTTTATTTTTGTGTATTGATCCCTGCATCCACAGAAAAATGATTAGTTTGAATGAAACTACTCGGTGTTGACCTTATTCGATCCTTGATTTTCTCCTTGCCATCTTTAAGGTGCCCCATCACATTGGTACCTCCACCCTGGGTCCCTTCTCCCATAGACGCCCATGCAATCACTAAGTAGAAGATTTGTAAAGATTTTTTTTTTCAAAAGTAGTCTTATTTTAGAAAATAGTTTCGACAGTATCTGTAAAAGCTTTAGAAAATCTCTGTCATTCATGTCATGTACTAGCTCAATGAGCGTCTTCCTCATAGCTTTGACTATATCCAACAGATGATTTCCAAAACTCATGATCATTGTTGGAGGGTTCTTCAAATAGTTTTGTCATAGCTAGAAATTGAGTCCATCTAGACTTTGTCGCAGCTAGTAACTTTAAGAGTTTGTCTTTAACCTCTGGTGCCGGAGAACTTGAAATATATTACAGTATTTGGTGGAAATTTTTAGTCCTCCCTCAAAATTTTTGCCCTAGTTTAAAGTAGTCTGAGATGATATCATATCGATTAGATCTGAAGTCTTTGCTGATCTTCATTCTCTTTTTGGATGTTGATCTTCTCTTGTGAATTTTTGAGATTCCTTCTCAAAAATTCTGCCCCAGTTTCCATTTCCTAGGGTTATATGACTGAGCTGTTGGGGCACCTACATATCCTGTTGAAGTAGGAATCAGGTTAAACATAGTTCCAAACTATGCTAAGGATATATAGAAATATCTAATGGGTTGATCAAAGCTGACATAGGCCTCCTACGTATATCATTCTTGAGAATTCAGGTCATCATGTAGTTCATACATAAAGGGAAAGGATAAAATTTTCTAAGAGGTTGACCAAAGACGACATAGGCCGCCTACGTATCCCTCTCTTGGAAATTCAAGTCAAACATAGTTTGTACATAAAGGGAAAGGGATTTTAGGCAGTTGCATACTAGAAAACAACATTACTACAAAGGCAATTACACGTAAACTAAGGAAACACAAAAATTAGAACGTCGTTCAAACATAATATCTTTTTACTGCATCAGAATTGATTGTTTTGGTCCACTCTTGACCATCCATCTCAGACAAAATTAGAGCCCCTTCAGATAGTACCTTGCGAACTATGTATGGCCCTTGCCAATTTGGAGCAAACTTGCCCTTGTGCTCTTCCTGGTGAGGAAATATGCATTTGAGAACCAATTGCCCAACTTTGAATATTCGTGTTCTTACTTTCTTATTAAAGGCACAAACCATCCTGTACTGATATAACTGATCATGACATACAACAACCATTCTCATTTCATCAATCAACATCAGTTGCTCATAGCAAGTGCGAACCCATTCTTCGTTGCTTAGTCTGGCTTTCTGAATAATCCTTAGGGAAGGTATTTCAACCTCAGTAGGTATCATAGCTTTATTCCCATAAACTAATAGATAAGGAGTCACCCCGATGGAGGTTTGAACCGTCATGCGATACCCTAGCAAAGAGTAAGGAAACATCTCATGCCATGATCTATCATTTTCAATCATCTTTCTCAAGATCTTCTTGATGTTTTTTATTGGCAGCTTCGACGGCTCTATTTCTCTATGGATGATATGCGGTCGAGTTGCGATGTACTATTTTAAATTGATCACAAATATCATTCATGAAGTGACTGTTCAAGTTTTCCCCATTATGAGTAATGATCGATTCTGTCACTCCAAATCGGCTGATCAAGCTATTCCTGATGAAATCTGCAACCACTTTCTTAGTGACGGCTCTATATGAAGCAGCTTTGACCCACTTAGTAAAGTAGTCAATAGCAACAAAAATAAATCTATGCCCACTCGATGCTGGTGGCTCTATTGGTTTTAAAAATCCATACCCCAAGCTACAAAAGGTCAAGGTAAATTAATCATATGAAGCTTATGTGGAGACATTCGAATCAAATCTCTGTGTATCTGACATTTTGGACACTTCTGCACATACCTGCTACAATCATTTTCCATAGTCATCCAGAAGTAATCAGTTCTCAGGATCTTTCTAGAAAGGGAAAACCCATTCATTTGGGTCCTGCAAACTCCAGCGTGTACTTCTTTTATCAATTTATTGGCTTCCACAGTATCGACGCATCTTAATAATCCCAAATCTGGAGTCCTCCTAAAAATGATTACCCCACTTGGAAATTAGTTCTTTGCCAAACGGCGAATTGTCTTCTTTTGGTTGTTATTGGCCTCTTTAGGATATATTCCATATTCTAAATACCTTTTGATGTCATAATACCATGGCTTTCCATTAGGATCCTCTTCAACATGTGCACAATACGCGGGTTGCTCCTTTAAGCTTATTTCCAATGGATCAATCAAACTCTGATCTAGGTACTGAATCATGGAGGATATCATGGCCAAAGCATCAGCAAACTCACTTTGTATCCTTGGGATATTTCTAAAATTAACTTCTTTGAATTTTCTACATAATTCCTACAACAGCTCCACATAAGGAGTAATCTTCGAATTTTTTACCGCCCATTCTCCCCGTACCTAATGAATCAGCAAGTCTGAATCCTTGATGTCTACTAATTCACAAACACCCATATCAAGTGACAAATTTGAGACCTAAGATACAAGAGTTATATTCATCCATGTTATTGGTGCATGGGAAATGAAACTTAGCAGTTACCGGATAGTTTTGACCCATTTCTGATACCAAAACTGCTCCTCCTCCTGAACCTTTGAAGTTGAATGCCCCATCAAAGAATAGCCTCCATTCGGGGTAAATTTCTATAATATCTTCTCCTACTAATAAAATTTCCTCATCTGGGAAATAAGTTCGAAGTGGCATATATTCATCATCAACTGGATTCTCTGCCAAATGATCTGCTAAAGCTTGCCCCTTGATTGCCTTTTGAGTTACATACACAATGTAAGACTCACTTAGTAACATCTTCCATTTGGCTAGCTTTCCAGTGGGCATCGCTTTCTGGAATATATACTTCAATGGATCCATTCTCTAGATGAGGTATGTTTTGTATGACGACAGGTAATGCCTCACCTTTTGTGCAGCCCAAGTTAAAGCGCAACATGTCTTTTCTACGAGAGTGTAACAGTCTTCATATGGCATAAACTTTTTACTCAAGTAGTAGATCGCTTTCTCTTTCCTACCGGTCTCATCATGTTGCCCAAGGACACATCCAAAAGTATTTTCTGACACAGATAGGTAAAGCAATATTGGAATTCTTTCTCTGGGCAGAACCAAAATCAGCGGTGCAGACAAGTATTCCTTAATGAGGTTGAAAGATCTCTGACATTCTTTCGTCTACTTATTCAATGTATTTTTCTTCAATATCTTGAGAATTGGATCGTATATGACTGTTAATTGAGAAATAAACCTGCTAATGTAATTCAAACAGCCCATGAAACTCATAACCTCCATTTTGGTCCTCAACGATGGCAAATCCTGAATTGTCTTGATTTTGGATGGGTCTAATTCGATGCATATCCTGTTGAATATGAATCCTAGTAACTTTCCTGATGGCACACCAAAAGCACACTTAGCAGGATTTAACTTTAAATTATAATTTCTTAATCTGTTGAAGAATTTCTCTAGATGGGTCAGATGATCTGAATCTCCCAGGATTTGATAATTACATCATCCACATACACCTCAATCTCCTTATGAATCATACCATGGAAAATTGTCATCATAGCCCTCATATATGTTGCACCCGCATTTTTGAAACCAAAAGGCATTACCCTGTAATGATAAACACCCCAGGGTGTAATTAAAGCCATCTTTTCTGCATCTTCCCCATCCATCAACATCTGATGATACCCGATAAAATAATCAATGAAAGACTGCATTTCATGTTTTGTACAATTATCAATGAGGATGTGGATGTTGGGCAGTGGAAAATTATCTTTAGGACTGGCTTTATCCAAGTCTCTATAGTCAACACAAATTCGAATCTTGCTGTTCTTCTTCGGCAGTGGGACAATATTGGCTAGCCATGTCGGATATTTTCTGACCTCCATAACCTTAGACTGGATTTGGTTTGTCACTTCTTCCTTGATCTTTAGACTTAAATCCAGCTTGAATTTCTGCATTTTTTGCTTAAGTGGATCAAACTCAGGATTTATCGACAACTTATACGACACAATACTGGTGCTCAATCCTGGCATATCATCATAGGACTAAGCAAAAACGTCAATGTATTCCTGCAACAGGTGAATGAGCTCTTTTTTGTGCTTCCTCCAGGTGGACACTGACACTTGTTTATTTGATTTCATCATGATCTCCCACGTTGACTGTTTTAGTTTCCTCTAGGTTGGGCTTCTCCCAGTTCTCAAACTTCTTTATACCTTCAACTAATGGCTTCTCATCACCTTCCTTCCAATTATCATCATTTCTCCTATTTTGTTCATCTAAGATTTGACATGACATAACATTGGCAGGTTTTGAGTTACTGTTACTGTGATAAACAAACAAACCAAGTTAGATAATAACAAGATAATAAAAAAAAATATACGAATAGTGGTGTTTCAAAAAATATATTTTTTTAAATAAGGGATGGTCTTTTCATTGAAATTTAAGAGATAATTACAAACTATGGCTCATGAATTACGAAAACACAAGCCTATGCCTTTTAAAAATAGTAAAAATATGAAAAGAAAATTTGAGATGTAAAGGGTGGATCGCGGGGCCTCCTCCGGATCAACACCTATTTAAAAAACTATTAATAATTTCTCTTTCATCTACCATGATGGGTGACGGGTTATGAATGGAGTGGAGGTCCAGTTTCGCAAGGCCTCCCCTGGTGCAATCTTCTTCACCCCACTAGACTTTGGGAAATCTTCTGGTACAACATTGCACCCCTCGAACAGATTTCCCATCCTATCCCCAAGACCATCATCATTCGGTATCTCATGTATGGGAAATGACTAGTACAGGAGCGGTAAGGGCCTAAATAGACTCGCCTCTATCTTATTCTCAATCTCATCCTCCTCTGTAGGCCGATATCCTAACCCATACCTAGAGGATTTCTCTGGGTTCAATAATTCCTTACAGATTCTTACCCAAACCTCAACAAGGCTCAAACCCATTTCTCAACGTTACAGTCGCAATTATTTTATAGACTAAAGGCATTGGAGCTTTGGGCGTCAGATTTTTTTCCACAGTATTTATGATTTCCACTGCATAAAAACTACTACCCTTTGAAGTGTCTTCAATCACTGACACATAACCATTGGGATGATCGTTTGGCTTCCTTCCTCTTGGATGACTACTTCATGATCCTCCCAAATGAACTTCAATAACTGATAAAGAGGTGATAAAATTGGCTTTACACCATGTATCCATGGTCTTCCCAAGAGCAGGTTGTAACTAGGATGAATTTCCATAACATAAAACTTTGTCTTGAATTTAGCAGGTCCCATTTTGATGTACAAATCAATTTCACCTGTGGTATCTCTCTGCCCTCCATCAAATGGTCTCACATTTACGTGGCTTTGGAAAATTTTCCCCAAATCATATCCCATTTGAACCAATGTGGAGAGAGGATAAATGTTCACACCATATCCGTCATCTATCAATACCTGATTAATTATATAGTCTCAGCAAATAACAGTGACCTGCAAGGCCTTATTATGCATCGCTCCTTCAAATGGCAACTCCTCATTGCTGAATGATATGCGATAACTTCCCACAATATTCCTATCATCGTAGCTAGGTTATCAACACTCGTCCCTGTAGAAACATACGCTTCATCTAAGACCTTCGATAAAGATTGTCGGTGGTGTTGCAAACTCATTAATAGTTCCAAAACAAAAATTTAAGCCGGAGACTTCTCTAAATGTTTGACAATTGAATAGTCTTTTGGTTGCATACACCTCCAAAATTCCTCAGCCTCCCCTTTAGTGATTGGCCTTTTTTGTGAATCTTTTTTGTTGGTCAATAATTTAGAAATATAGCATCGTCCCAATCGCATCATCCTTTGAACAACAGCGGTCTGTACAATAAATTCCTTCCTTGGCGGGGGAGTGTATACTTGAGCCGGGACCATCATTACTATAAATGGGGATTTCTCATTAACACTTAAGGCAGCCACAGCTCTCTATCTTTTCTACCACTTTGGCCCTTTTACGCTTTTCTGAATTCACCTTAGTAATAGTCTTGCCAGATTCCCATTCTCCTTCTATTTCAATCATATTAACTATAGGTCCCCCATGATTAGGCAATGGTTTACTTTTAAAATTTGGCATCAGTAACTGAAGCGTGATGATCTTTTGATCAGTCAGATCTTGGATCTTATGTTTCAAGTTAATACAGTCCTCGATGTTGTGCCCTGCTGCTCCTGAATGATAGGCACAGTTTTGATCAGGATAATAAAATTGGGAGTTAGGATTGATAGGCTTCGACTGGATCGGTTGCAACTGACCGACATTCTTCAATCCTTCAAATAGTTAGGTGCAACTTTCAGCTAGAGGCGTGAATTTTTAGGGAGGTTTCTTTTCAATGTTTGGACACGGAGGGTTATATTGGTTCTAATTTATAGGAGGAGGCACTTGATGATAATTTGGAGGTTCTTAGATGTTTGTTCACTTATTTGGAAGAGTGAATTAGACATGAGGCTGATAATATGGTGATGGAACTTGGTATTGGGGAAAAATATTTGGTTGTGGAGCTTGGTATTAGGATTGGATATTTGGGAGTGGAGCTTGGTACTGGGGTTAGAAGTTTGTAAGTGGAGTTTGGTACTGAGATTGGACATTTGGGAGTGGAGCTTGGTATTGGGGTTGCGTGTAGAGTACATGCTGAAAGTTTGGTGACGGCGGAGAAGAGAAAATATTCCTAGAGTTGAACCTTTTTTTTGTTTTTGCAATAGAATCTGCAGAAACCGTGCCTACATATTCCTTTTTCTTCTTCGAGAACATAGCAGTTTCATACGATGTTAGGGTCTTGGCAATTTTTCCTGTAGGAATACCTTCTTCTAGTGATTCTCATATTTTTACCAAATTTGCAAAAGTCGCTCTAAGAGTGGACACCATCCTGGTATAATATTCTCCTTCTTGAGCGTGAGAGAACACAGATACCATTTCTTCCTCTGACATGGGGGGTTGTACTTTGGTAGCTTCTTTCCTCCAACGGAAAGCATAGTCTTGAAAACACTCATCACTCTTCTGTTGGATCCGATTTAGTGAATATCAGTCAGGGACTATTTCAATTTTAAATGCGAAACTGTCAAGGAAACCCTTGGACAATGCTTTCCAACCAGTCCATCTTTTCACCTTCTGAGACATAAACCACTCTAAATCTTCGCCACTTAAACTTTGGCTGAACAGACGCATCAATAACGCCTTATTTTTCCCTGCCCCCACCATCTGATCACAATACCTTCTTGGGTTTCCAGTACCATCAAACACTTCAAACTTAGGGACCTTGTACCCTTCTAGAAGATCTACTCCAGGGTGAACATATAATCATCATACCCTAAACCGTCGTGGTCCCTCGGTCCATGAGATTCTTTGATCCTCATGATCTTTTCATTCATAGCTAACAACTTCATTTCATGCTCGGTCCTCCACTCTTTCTCCTTCTCCTCATAATGGTCCATCTCAGGATTAGGAAGTGGATTATGGATATCAGAGGATATGATGGCATGAGAAGGATTTGGAAAGGAGGTTTGATTTTACGAATGAAAGAAAGTTGGTTGGTAGGGAGGGAGTATGTTTTAAAAATTAAAAAGATTTTGTTGAATTTGCGAGTAGTTTGGTGGAGTCTAAGAAGAATTTTGTGGATTTGGAAATGAATTTTGTGGATTCAGGGATAGATTTGATGGATTTTGCAGGTTTGGGAGTGAATCTTGTGGATTTGGGAATGGATTCAGAGATAGGTTATGTGGGGTTAGAGATGGATTTTACAGATGGTAGGCATCTGGGTTATTTGTTTGATTGGTGTTTTGGACAAATAGGGGATCGGAGACGGATGATACGTTATTTGGTTGATTCCCGAGAATAGGTGTACTGAGGGGAGGAGTTTAGATTGGAGTCCTGTGTCCTTCTGGAGTGGGGGCATTGATGGTGATGGCCAGGTTAACCAAATATCGAGTGTGATTTATTTCCTCCTGAAGCATTTCTAACTTCCTTGGAAGCTCTGCAATCATATCATTCTGTTCCGCTATTACATTGTCCCTGATAGTCAATGCGGTTTCTTCATCATTTCCAGTTATTATTGAATGATGGTCAGAGGATGGGATTTTGTGCGCTTTTGACCGGGTGAAGTTGGGATGTTCTGCCAGCTTGTTTCAACATGGAGTAGTTTTCTATTATCTATAAAGTAAAACAACTCAAAGGCAAATATGTTAGTTTTCATATTTGATAAGCAATGCAAAATACGTGACAAAAAATAGCCACGTAGAGTTGTTTGTGTCAAAGCCAAATTCATCCATAGGAGCATAGGGGATAAACTTGCCTTTCATCCAAACAAATGCACATAAACACATAAGAAAGTAATATCGCATAAAAACATTATAATAATGCATATCCTAATTAAGGTGACCCTTTTGAGCCAAGGGTTTAGGCCTAACAATTTTTTGAAGAAAAATATATGCTTGCTTAATGTCAATCCATTATCCCCCAACTTTATAGACACAAAAAAGGTCATAGATGCCTAAAAAAGATAAAAAGAGAGAGATACAATCTTTAGGGAAAAGGAAATAATATGAAAGAAAATAAGTTCCCACGCAGGAGAATAAAAAAAACTAGCTACTGGACGCTCCTTCGTTTACCTTTCCCTTCTTATCTTTGTTCACCTCCTACAATATTTGATACCTATTGATGATCAGATGACTTCCGCATAACTGTTCCTTTCTATCGTAAGTCATTTTTCCTATACTATCGAGTTGGGAGGCCATGCTATCATCCAAATTGATTAAACACTGCCTAGCATCATCAGCCTCTTGCCTAGCTCTTTTCAACTCTTCCCTTAACATATGTATTGTTAAATCATACTCTACATGCATATGTCGGTGTGCGATTTCACTTTTCTGAAACTTATCTTGAAGACTATTGAGTCGAATCTGATGCTCGGATTCTACATCCACAACTCGAGTGGCCACGTTCGGCCCCAAAATCAAAGCTGCGGCGAGGCTTTTTTTTAACCACTCATTGTAAGTGTCGTTGACTTCAGGTTCATACCCTATACAGAAAGATACTTCTTTCCAACTTCTTCTTCTCCATCCGTTTATCATATAGTCTTTGATCCGGGGCTCACTTTCATCATACTCGTTGAAGAATCTGAGCATAGAATCGATTTGAGGTGTTCCTGCTTGATCTCGACTAAAAACTCTTCCCGGATTGTAAGGACGGGTTCCCCTGAGACCCGAAAGCACTAGAAAAGGCCACTCTCCCCCTTGAATAGTGTATTTCCATAAACTAAGATAGTTAATGGACCATTGCACATCATCATCTCTCAATTCCCCAAGAGTCTTAAACCAAAATTCATGAGATGCTTCCCTTTTGAACTTGTGTAGAAACAACCACATGTCATGTGATTCTAGCAGATTCCTTCTTGTTTTATGATCAAGTTGTACCATTCTAGGACTTTTTTCACTTAATGCATCATCATCCACCATTGCAATATAAGGTTGCAACCTTGAAAGAAACCATTCTCGACTTGACATCTTCCCAAAGCTCAATATAGGTCAACGACAATCATGGGAGCTAAGTTGTGAAATACCTTTTAAGAATTGCACTCTATTTCAAAGAAGAGTGCATGGGTCACTGAGACAACCCTTGGATGAATTGTGCCATTTTCCCCTTGTGGGAACACCATGGTTCCAAGTAGGGCTACCGCAAACGCAAAGGGCCTTGTCTCCTTTTATTTTGCTTTTGACTCAAATTTATGCCCAAATTTGTAAAAAACATTGAATCTTCTGAACCGATGATACAACTCACGAAAAGTGATATTTTCTCTATCATGTTCCCCTAGCCAGGTGGCGTCGTCAGTTAAAATTACCTCCTTGATCTTTTGACGATCCCACACAACTGGGACTAAAATGTTACTCTCATAACAAATCAATACCTCTTCAATATTAGGAGTCAATTCAACATCCACGAAGCTAAATACCATATTCTGATCATCCCAAAAAGTTGTTAGTATATGTATCATTTCGGGCCAAGCGTTCATCTCGATCAAAGAAGGAAGATGCCCGATGTGTGTTCTAACAATCTTTCTCTCTTCTGCGCTCATGTGATCCCACCATAGTTTTAGGAAATCATTGGGTTTAGTAACCATCTTAAACTTTTCATGGGATGTAGTTGAGCCATGTCCTACACGAAAGCAGACAAAGATAAGCCTTCCCACGACCCCAAAGGGTAATAGATTGAATTAGACAAGCATATATTTTTTTCAACACATAAATATTATTCGTCTGTAATTGACTCGGGGTCAATAGATGCAGGGCAGGTTTTCTAATGGGCCCAATACCCCGCTCGGGTATTGGGTCATCCTAGGCTCATGCCTAAAATAAGGTTTTGGTTTCATTCTATCCTAGGTGTCTAGAGTGAGTTTAAACACTGGTTCTCAAGCGGACAAGTTGAGTTTGAAAATATGAACAACCACCAAACGACTCATGTGCTAATAAACCGTTCGTATTTCCAACACATTATTAGAATTGAACAATAGGGGTCGGGACATCCACGAAACCCCAAAATAGTTTAAATAATGCATGAATATGCCATGAGATGTGATAGTTAAACTTTACAGAATCGGAACACACAAACAGTTAATCAAAAGATAAAATCAAAAATTTGGTTAGAACCTAGTTTCAAATTCCCCAGTAGAGTTGCCATTTCTGTTTTGTGAATATTTTGAATTTTTTGAAAAGAGTCACCACTTAATATTGAAAAGGAATTAAGAAACGTGTATAAAATACTTAGACGATTCAAAACAGAAAATTGTTTAAGTCAGAGATTCTGGATAAGTGGTTCCTATTAATGTTTTAAGAAGGTATTAGACTCCTAAAACATCTGTTAACTTGCGGTTATCTGGACTGTTTGAAAATCTTCTTTGATTAACCTTAAAAAAGATTTAATTTGTTGAAAAGTAGTTGATTAGGGAAAAGTTTTTTTTGCAAAATCAAATTTTTAGCGACTTAGTTAGGGATTCAACTAGGTTCGTAAGAAACACGTAAAACAATTAGGAAAAAGGGAAAGAAGAAAGGGAAGAAGTAGTGATTTAGGCTTTCAAGCCCAAACCGTCGACCCTGTCCTAATCTAGCTGGGTTTTTAAACCATTTTCACCTGTCCTAATTCTATGTTTCCGAAGACTTTTCGGCTCGATTATCACTCCACCTGTATTAAATTTACAACTTTCGCGTCGAGACCCAAAATGAATGAACAAAGAAATAAATAAATAAATAAATACGACAACAATAGATAAATAATGACAACAAATAAATAAATAGCAATGAGGCCCGGGTCTCATCGTCGCTTCAAGAACGGGACTTTGACCCATTTTCCTTTCAACTCCTTGTATCCCTTTCCTACGAGATTAATGTTGAGCTTTTTGTAAGAGTTGACTCGATGGAGATGATGGGTCTCAATGACCGTGAAGAAAATACAACGAGAAATTGAATCCATTTTTTGGATTCAATGCAAATAGTACATGTGAAGAAAAGGGTAAGGATTAGGATCTAATGACAGTAAAAGAAAACAAAGCTATTGTTATAAAGGTATCATGCATAGATAAAGAAGCATCATATAGATCACCAAAGTAGGAAATAGGAGATGAGGAAATGACAAGGAAAACAACATTAGCTAAATAGAGGTTTGACATAGTTTGATAACTTTGATGATTTGAAAAAATGTTGGACAATAACTGAAGAGACAAATGCAAACAACTGTTCTGTAATAGATCACTTGATTTTCAACCTAATATGAAATAATTCTTCAAGCATGAACACATCACAAACTTCAAAAGCAGTCAAGCACATATAATATGTACATAAAATAATAAGTGAAAATGATTTGAGATCAACACTTTATCAAAACAAGGAAAACATATGACTACAGTTCTGACTCGCGCTAATTGAGATAAAAGTGTGCCTGGAATCATTTCGAAGTAGTTCACCACTTTTATCAAAACAGTAGGGGAAAACATTAAAATTTTGAACATGAATAAATACTACAAATACAACAAGATATGATGGAATCTTCGGTTAACTAATGAAATATCACCTAAAAGGGGCAAATCATCCTGAGACCTATTAACCTAGCTACTAATTACCTTACGTTGAGAGCGAAACTAAATCGGAAGATAGATAATCAACTTGAAAACACCAAATACAAGACAGAGCATCGAGACTAAAGCAGAATATATAGCTAAAACTATAGGGCGTCAAGCCACACTATTCGAGTATAAATATGACATGATTTTTAATGCTAAAATGGTTTCCTAATCACAACTAAACATGAATTTAGAAATTGAAACCAAATAACAAATCAAAGCAACTTTGATACTCATCACATCAAGTAAAGCATGGGTAGGATAGGATGCATTTACTAAAATCAAAATAGAATCTGCAACTATAACCAAACATACCAAGCTCGAAACTACACCTATGGTGATCTAAAAATAGATGAACCAAGTAGGATAGTAATACTACTAGGTAAATGACATGTCAATTCAAAACGAGCAACAACTAAATTAATACGAATAGATACTCAGCAATCAGTAAAAAAAGAACAAAAGTTCTCAAAGTTCTCGTCTTAAACTGAAGAACCCCCAAACAACTGAAAACCATGATAATGGTAAGACAACCCTCCCCCCCCCCCAAAAAAAAGAACCATTATTCAAAAATAATAATTTTAACTATCATAACTCATAATGATGTATCAATCTTGATCACATCGTCTATAACAATTTTCAAAAAATGAAATCGAATGCAGCCACTCTACAAAACATGGTCTTGCAAAACTTTAAGATTTTTAGACCCTAAAATCACTACCTAAATAGAAGAAGAAATGATGCAAACCAGGTTCAAGAAAGAGTCTGCAAACTAAAAGGATTTTCCAGCATCAAAAATGGCAAACAATGACCAAATCTAATTATATCTAAAATTATAATTTTGACAACGACAATAATTAGTAACAGGGCCCCCCTTTACCCCCTTTTTTCATTGAAGCACAATATACAACTGTCACTATATACTTACACACCTAGCTTTACCTCGGTATGCACAATGATGCAATTCATACACACACTTATGCGGAACAAACATATGTAGATACAAAAAATATAAAGAACAAAGAACAGGAAGCAGTGAGGGAATTAAGGGTAGAAGTAATAATAACACAGTGAACTCGAGAGAGAACGCAGCAAAATCAATATCACAATCAGTAGCCTGGACTCGATTATTGGACTACGTTCATGGAATAGTAACAAAAGAAAGAAACACACACTGTGAAGAAAGAACATAAAGAAAGACGTTCAACTTTTATGGAGTAGTAAAATAAGACTTTCAAGCTAACATCGAATTTTACCACCATCGGAGATGCGTCATTGTCAACTTCAGAACTTCGATTAGCAGACCAATTTTTGGAAACAAAATTCCTGCTAGAAAAAGAAAATTGAAAATTTGCTCATAAGTTTTCTCCTTGTTCTTCCCTTTCTCTCAGTTTTTCAACCTCAGAAATTTCATAGAAGATGTTTAAACCCACAACTTTCCATAACCCCAATTTTAGAACCTAAGAGCCTAGAAGAGAAAATCCCTCTTTTCCCAGACCCAACATTTTTCAACCCCAAGAGAAAGAGAAAAGCCCCCATAAAAGAGAAAAAGAATCCCCCTGAACAATGACCCCAGGGGCCTTTATATAGAAGACCAATTAGGGGTCTTTTTGGGACTTGAAAGAAAAAATCTCTTAGGAAATTTTGAAATTCAAAAACCTCTCCCCTTAGCCCCGTTTTCATCTACAAAAAGTCCTTATTTGTGGATTTTTAAGAAAATAAAATAGGTAGACCAATACCGTAAGGGAAAAACTGAATTATACCCCAAACCAATAAAATCTCTCCATAAAGGTACGAATTTATCCCCATTAATCCGCAATTCTAGGGATTTAAACATTGGACGCTATACCTAAACATGTTTTAGAAGATTTGAGGTGGTTTTCCTACTGAATCACATGAAATGTGCAAAGAAAGAAAAAATGGAATGGTCCTGGGTTGGGTAACGGGTTGACGATATGGGTTGCAAATGGGTTGTTTCTTAGATTGTGGGTCGAATTAAGATCAGTTTTAATGGTGATTTGGAGTTATTATCGATGATGAGGCTATTGGTGTTGTACACTGATTGAATGGTTGTTGGAAGCTGCTGCTAACAACTGGTGTTGATAAAGGTAAGGAGGTGGGCCGGGTCAGAGGGAGTTTGGGGCCTGTTGGTGTTGCTTTGATAAAGTGGGCTACTGAAGTTGGAAATAAAATAGAAAATTAATTTAAAAGGTATTTGGGCCTAAATTAGAAGGCAATTTTAGGAATTGGGCTAGAATTAGGATATTTGGGTTTTAATTTAGGTAATTAAATTTAAATTCTAGCCAAATTGAATACCAATTGGTCAATTGCATTTCAATTGGGGCCAATTTGATTTCAATTAGAGTCAAATTTAAAAAATTGACTAAATCAAATCGAAATTCGATACAAATTAACACCTTCTTTAATCCCGGAGTTCTTGATTTAATAAAACCAAACACATATTTATCCGAATAAATTATTTTGAGAAAAAATTATTTTTTTTAAAAAATCTAGACTTCAACCATTTATTTCAAGATGAACCTTGATTAAAACCCAATATTCCATAAAATAAATACTTAAGTAACAATATTATATAATCTCGTATAATTAAACATGATAATGTATAATTGCTACTTAAACTGACTAATTTACCCAAATAAATACTTTGAAAATCATTTATTCAGATAAATTAAATGTTGTAATTTTATTTGAAAATTGAAGAAACTCCGAACTAAACTTAGTTATGGAGGGTAAAAGTTAGGTGTCAACACCTAGTGATGAGTAATGTTTTCTCTTGCTTAGACTTGTGTTTATACATAATATTGGTGATGATTTGCACATGAGGATTCTTTTTGTTTGTGGTTTAACAAATGGATCATGAGTAACCCTAATAATGATGATTTCTACTTTGATTTTGGCCTTGGTAAAAGCATGCCCACAAGGTGTTTGTAAAATGTCTAAGAAAAATGTCTAGTCACATGTTGATATTGTTTTGAACTAGGGCAATGTCCCAATAAGTATAAGTGGTTGGTAAATGTTATGGTAAAGACCTTTTAATCTATGTAATAAGTTAATTTATGATTTTGATAGTTTGATGGATAAAAGGGTTAAAGTCCCTAAACATAAACTTGAATTGTGTTTGAACTAAAGTGTGGAATATGGATGCTAATGAATAATGAATATTTTTGTAAGGGTCTTGATGACTATAAATTGAATTGAATGATGAATTGAGTTAAGGAATTGGCTTATTAAAGTTTTTGATTGGTAAAGGCTTCTATGAAGACCTCATGGTCATTTATGGTGTCGCATTGGTTAAATGGGATAGAGTCCCTAAGTGTTGAATTGAATAGATGTTTATGTATGGACAAAGTTTTAGATTCCCAATGTCGACTAATGATATTCGTGATGGCTTGTGGTTAAAGTTCCTTGCCTAATAAGGTGGCTTGTGGTTAAAGTCCCTTGCTTAGTAAAATTGCTTATGGTTAGAGTCCCACGTCAAATGAGCTCACTTATGGCTAAATTCCCTTGCCAAATGAAATAACATAAGGTTGAAGTCCCTTGTCCAACTACACAGCTTTAGGTTAAAATCCCTTGCCTAGTGAAATTGCTTGAGGTTAGAGTCCCTCACCTAACGAAATGACTTGAGGTAAAATACCTATTGCTTGACATGATTGGGAAGTTCAAATCTTCCAAAGTGGAAGGGTGGAAGGTTTGAGTCCTTTACTTCTTGACTCGTGATTAAGTGCATCAAGAATGCTTGCTAACCTTTGTTTGCTTTTGGAATGTTATAAACATGTTATGTACCTACATGTATGCCTATGTATATAAATGTGGTTGAATATGATGTTATTTACTTGTTTTTAAATAATGAATCTATTTTCCCCTTATCCTTGAATTTTATGCTAGTGTTCCAACCTTTAATCATGTCAGGATGTTATGTCCCCACGTGACATAGGGGCCAAAGCTTCTTCTTCTCTTCCTGCATAATGATTAGGTAATTAGAGCAGTTCATGTGTTGACTTTGAAGTGATGAGTTTCCCAACTTTAGAAGACATATATTTCATAGTCTTTTATCTTTGGTCGTAGACTTATTTAGACTTAGTTTTGCTATAGTCAGGTGTTTGTCCCGACATATATAGATATCTTATTTGTATATAAACATTGTGGATGACTCTAGAATTGGGTATGTTTGTTAGTATGTTGATGAAAATGAAATGTTTAGACATTGTCTAAGTTATGATATTAGTTTTGTTATCGCAATCTTGATGTTTGATCGAAGTTCATCCAACACTTGTGGATTGGGTTATGGTTGGGCTGGGTTAACAGTGCGATCTCCTGTCCATGTTGGTCTTGAGATTCCCAAACAACATGGCTTGGTTTTTGGTCATGTCAATACCCTACTCTTATAGTATCTTCAATTCTTATGTCTTCATCCATCGAGGCCCATTCAGGAGGTTACACTGGACCCATATAGGCCGTGGATGGTTCAGGATGGTTATGCTACACAAACCTATTTTTACAATTATAAAGTCATGCTAAGCCCGATTCCCTTTCCCATTATGGTTATATAGATGTATGTATGGTTGTGAATGCATATGGTTGGTTTACTTTGCTTTTAAGCTTGGCATTATTTTATTCTTATCCTATGTACTTGATATGATTCACCTTCTAACCTATTTTTAGGCAGTTATATCTCTGCGCGATGCAAGAATTTGCCATTCTACTCCTCCTGCTTGGTTATTGGAATTGGGATTAACTGTTGGATTTAAGTGGTGATCTTCCATACTCTTGAAGACTCTATTTCATATCATGGATGTCTTTACGTACTTTGGTTATTTCCTGGACATTGGTATATGTTGTGGTTGGGGGCATGTCCCAACCTGATACTATTTTCCTTTTAATTAGAGGCTTTGTGGAACTACTATAGGTTGATATGAGTGGTGTCAATTTTGGAGTCAGTCTTAGTATTGGCATTTGTATTGGGGTTGATACCATTGGATTGTATTTATGATTGTTCCATTCTTTTATATTAGGGAATTATTCTTCGTTATTATTTTGGTTTGGTTTGGTTATTGGTTGAGCATTGTTTGGTTTGACTTACTTGGGTTGGTCATGGTCATGGACTTATCCTAGAGTCTGGAATTGTAATAAATGTTATCTTGTTATATGTTTGGAATTTATCCAACTCAGGGGGTACGTTTAAATGGTTGGTTTTGGTCTAGGTGGTGGTCCCCGACCCTAGTTGGAATTAAGATTCCCATTACAACAAGGCCTCTGTTCGGGTCGTATCAGTACAAGGAAATCTGCTATCATCTATGGTATATCCAGTTTGCGCAGCTATATGCACTAGGTCCCGTTTAGGGGGTAACACTAGATCCATATATCCCGTGGGTGTATTTATGAGGGTAAAACTACACAATCTAGTCTATGATTTAAAAATGCATGTTAAACCTTGTTCCCAATCCCAGTATGTTATATATATGTATATGTGTATTTGCATACGGTTATTTGTATTGGTCAAATTTGGTTTTTCATTAATGGCATCACTTTATCCTTATCCCTTAATTACATGCTGCCGTGCACCCCGTTAATCATGTTCGAATGTTGTATCCCCATATGATGCAGGGACAAGCCATACTACCACTCATTCTACTTAATGACTTGTTGATTCAGGGATAGCTTTTGAGCCAGATTAAATTGGTGAGCTTTCATACTTTAGAAGACCCCATTTTATGCCATGGATTTCTTTATGTCCTTATTATT
The DNA here is from genome assembly GCF_002878395.1 of Capsicum annuum. Classification (NCBI taxonomy): domain Eukaryota; kingdom Viridiplantae; phylum Streptophyta; class Magnoliopsida; order Solanales; family Solanaceae; genus Capsicum; species Capsicum annuum. Next base: position 14,698,870 of record NC_061116.1, read on the forward strand.
ATTTTAGCATTGTTTTGTCTATGGTCAGGGGCATGTCTTGACTTGGTACTCTTTTGTTTTGATTAGAGGCTTTGCTGGACTACTATGGGCATGGACAGTGTCTGTATTGGTATTAGCATTGGTATTAGTATTGACATTGGGATTGGTATTGTATGGTTAATTGATTATGGATTTTGGTTTTTATTATATTCTTGTTATCTTATCTTAAAATTAATACTATTTAATCTTGTTATATGTTTAAAATTTCATCCAACATGGGGTACAGGGTGGCCAATGGTTTGGGTATTGGGGGTTTCTTTGATCCAGGGTGGACTTAAGAAACCTGACATGGCTAGTCCCTGGTTCGGTTTATGTCAAATTGGTATCATAGGTAGGTTCATGGTTAATTGGGTATCCACAAAGTCGTGTCGAGTTGAGTCTCTTTTAAGGGTATATAGCGCACCACACTCATAAGGAAGAGGCTACAAGGCATTTAGGAATGTTTCTATTTCTTGAATTCTATTTATGGGTTGTAGATTCTAAGGTCTTGGATCTCGCTAATTCCTGTTTGTTCGCCTTTTATATAATGCCTCCGATAATATCTAATGTTTGTGGGAAACCTTCTGTCCTAATAAGGACAGTAAAAATAGAGCCCATCCTACCCCAGGGGTTCAGACTAGGTCTAGTGACACTGTCTCTGATGGTCCTAATAGAGCTCCACCAGTTCTTCCTATCCATTCTTAGACACCTCAAGCAAACATGTCTAATGTTGAGTTCTGCTAGTCGATCCATTTGCTCACTCAGCTGGTCACCTCTAAGACTGAGCGTGTGGATTATGTTGATCCATTATCTGAGGCCACTAGAGTTGGCCAATGTATGAGGTTGAATCCTCATTTATTTACTGGTATATAAGTTAAGGAGGATCCTCATGGCTTTAGAATTAAAATAGAAAAGATTTTTTGAGTGATGCATGTTACTGTAGAAGTTGTAGAGTTTGCAGCCTATAAGTTGAAGGATGTCACTCATCAGTGGTATGAAGTGTGGGAGCAGCTCAGAGGTGTGGATGTGGAGTCCGCTTTGTGGGAGGACTTTTTTAGATCTTTTCTTGATTGCTTCTTTTCTTACGAGCTGAGTGAGGCGAAGATTGAAGAGTTTGTTAACCTGAAGCAAGGCAAGATGTCAGTCAAGGAGAATACCTTGAAGTTTCACCAGTTATCGCAGTATGCTCCAGAGTTTGTATCTAGCATAAGAGCTCAAATGAGAAAGTTTGCTTTTGGGTTATCTTAAGACTTAATTTTAGAGTGTAAGATGACTTTTTGAATAAGGACACATATATTTCAAAATTAGTTGTGTACATGCAACAAGTAGAGGAAGAGAAGAAGAACCAGGTTGAAATTGGGAAAAGGCAGAGCAAGAAATTTCAGCATTCTAATCAAGGGGGAGGTCAACAGAAGAGTGGAATGGATGGTGGAAAGTGGTCCAAAAAGAAGTGAGGCAATTCTGGGTCCTACTCGATGGCCAGTTCTCCCTACCCAAAGTCATCTGGTGGAAGGCATTTGTAAGGTAGCGATGGTTCTAGGGCATAGGGTGCCTAATATCAGGCTTGTGCGGCTCCATTACCTTTGCCATATCCTCCCCACAAATTTTATAGTAGATTGCAACAGAGTTTCTATGATGCAAGATAGGATAAGTACTTCAACTATGGTAAACCAGGGCATATGCTTAGAAACTATCGCATTGGTAAGGTTGCTTCTGGGGAACACAGGGTTCCAGTTTCCTCTTCATTAGCTCCTGTACAAAAGGGTGCATCCTCTAGATCCATTATTTGTCATAACTGATTCTGTACTATCACAACCTATCACGAGTTTGAGGTATCGCCTGATTTCGTTACTAGTATGTTAAAACTCATTTCCCATGATATGTACTGTTTACTTAACTTGGGGTTCACTCTTTCTTTTATGAACCTATTTGTCGTCGTGCATTTTTGTTTTGGTCGCGAGTATGTTTCGTACCCCTTTCTGTTTCTACCTTGGTGGGAGAATGGTTACTAGAAAAGTCTATGGGGGTAGTATGATGTCTGTGGGTGGTCAGGAGACTTTGGTGGATCTATTTGAATTAGACATGGTTTATTTTTATGTCATATTGGAAATGAATTAGTTGCAGTCGTTCTATACCTCTTTAGATGGTCGGACCTGTAAGGTCATTTTTCAATTCCCTAATGAGCTGGTCATTTAGTGGGAAGGTGGTTCTATAGTGCCTACAGGGAGGTTCAAATCATATCTTTGAGTCCAAAATCTAATTTCCAAGGAATGTCTTTACATTTGATCCATACTAAAGATTCTAACTCGGAGAGTCCTTCCTTATATTCCATCCCAATAGTACATGAATTTCCTGAGGTTTTTCATGATTACCTTCTAGGTGTCCCTCCTGATAGAGAGATTGATTTGGGATTGATCTTTTTTAGGACACTCGTCCTATCTATATTCGCCCGTACAGAATGTCTCAAGCTGATTTAGAGGAGCTTAAGGAGCACTTAAAGGATCGTTTAGACAAATGTTTTATCCATCCTAGTGTATCCCCATGGGGTGCACCAGTATTGGTCGTGCATAAAAAGAAGGGTTCCTTTCATGTGTATATTGATTACTAAAAATTGAAAAAGGTGATGGTAAAGAATAAGTACCCTTTTCCAAGGATAGACTATTTGTTTGATCAGCTCCAAGATGATAAGTTTTTCTCCAAGATCAATCTCTAATCCGAGTATCATCAGTTAAAGGTTATGGAGGCTGATATGCCTAAGACTGCCTTCTGTACCTGATATAGGCATTTTGAGTTCCTGGTTATGTCTTTTATGTTGACTAATGCCCCGGTGGAAGTCATGAACTTAATGAATAAGGTCTTTCATCAGTTTCTTGATTTGTTTAACATTGTATTCATAGACAATATTTAGGTGTACTCTAAGAGTGAGGTGGATCATTTCGATCACCTCCACAAAGTATTGCAGACCCTGTAAGATTTATATGCAAAATTTATGAAATGTGAATTATGGTTTAATGCTTTCACTTTTTGGGTCATGTCATATCTAGTGAAGGGATCATGGTGGATCCACCAAAGGTTATGCACTGTGGAAATACGACACATTCGATGCTTAAAACAAGGAATTTTTGGTTGTACTTAGGTTATTTTGGTAGAAATGATGTGGTTTTGGGTGTTACACAAGTGAAACAGGTTAACTTTTGTTTGGGAATGAAAACTAAAAAAAGAAGTGCTGAAAATGAAGAAAATGACCATCTTACGAGTCTAGCTTATAGGTCGTCAAATCATCATACAACTTGTAGCCTTACTCGTAAGCAGGACAGTAATAAAATTCAAGATGAAAAACCTAGTAATGAGTGGCTAAGATTGGAGAATACGAATCATAAGATATGTCTACGAGTCATAACGAGCAATCATAAAGAGAGTAGAAGCCAAAGCTAAAGTTCAGAGTTGAAGTCACAAAAGAAGATGAGTCATAAGATTTGATTACAACACATAATGAGAAGATGTAAGGAAATTAGTGTCCAAATCCATAAAAATATTAGGCTCAAGTGATGATGAGTGAAGATGACGAGTGAAGATAACGAGTTGTAAGGACTGCATTTGACTTGTGGTAATTAATCATAACTAAAATAGAAGTTTGAAGCCTTAGAAATCAGTTACCAGAGTACTTATGACTAGCACTATACGACTCGTAAGAAGACCTTACAAGTGCACTATGTTAGTCATACCTTATGCCAACATACTTTTCCTATTCCATTTTTATTAGGATTTCTTTACTATTTTGAGACACTATAAATAACTTAGGGTTATTCCTTTGTTAGGTTACTCACTATTAGACACTTTTACATTACTTTTACTACTTTTAACATACTTTGATCATTGAGATTTACTTTTACTACTTTTAACATACTTTGATCATTGATATTTTGTTCTTGAGATCTTTCGGTTTTTATTTAATTGAAGACTTTGGGTCTTGTTTCTCTCATTATTGTGCAATTAATTACAAGTGTTCTTTATTGATTATCATGGATTGGTGCATGAACTTTAGCGTCTAATTTCCTTGACTAGGGTTGTGGGAACCCTGGTGGATTAACTACATAGAGGAAGTGGAAGATTTATCTATTCTATTATGGTTTCTCATATCTTAATCTTCTTCATATTAATTGACCTTAGAGCTGCTGAAGAAGATTAGGGATTGCCCATATTTGATTATGTCCTCACTAGGGAATTGAAAATAGTAAAAGGGGATTAAGACAGTAAATTGAGATTCACGTCCATCTTATAATTCTATCATCTCATCTAATAAACTTGAGACCTAAAAAGTGAAAATTTAACTGAGGTTATAGGAAAGGAGAAATAAGGCAATGCCCTGAGACTCACAAGGTAAAGGCTGAAATTCCCCAACGCATTCACAAGACAATTGATAATGCATAGCTTGTCGACTTTACATGTAGAGAAGTAGAATAGGTGAGTTGAACACGAGAAATTTATGGAGTTGAGAAGCTAGGGGGAATACTGTCCTAGTATTTATCTTCTACTGTTTACAAACTCAAGTACTCAAGTTTGGTTACGACTTACTTTTGACTTCAAAATCCCCCATTTACTTTTTTTCACTGTCCGTGAATTTCAAAATATTTGAGATACTGTTCAACATTTTCCCTCTTTGTTTGACCCCAACATATGTTGGGTTACTATATTTGACATCGTCCGCAGCATACTTCTTTGGAGGTTAGTTTTGGGCTGCATCAAATTTTGGTGCTATTTCTGGGGAAGACGGTGTGAATTGTTGATTAATGTTGGTAAAGTTTGTAGGTTTTATTTTCTATTTTTGATTTGGTATACACCGGTGTATGCCAAACACTAGGAGTAAAGGCAATCCCTTACTCCCATTGGATCACGAGCCCAAAAGAATTCTTCAAACACCGCGATGGATGCTAGAACAAGATTGTGATGGTGCTCCTATTGGGGTTTGAGACCCTTAGATTTTACCTCCTTCCCCACCTACTAATCCACAGAATATTCCAAACAGATAGACTGAACAATTTTTAGTAGAGGTAGCTGAAGAGGATAGATTAGTCGAGAAGTCCGAATTAGATGAAGAGGCTAGGCTAGATCAGCAAGAAGAACTATCCAGGCCAAGACAGGTGGTTGAGCATTGAGATAATGTTCAAAGAGGCAGGTCTTCAATGATTCCAACATATAGAATCTTAAACCATATGATGAAGATGAGGACATGGGATATGTTTAGCCTACTGACATAGGAGTCATCATTTTCCTTTTTCCCCCCCCCCCCCCCCCCCAATGTTAAATTTTTTTATTTTACCAGTGCAATGATCCAATTGCTAAACTTGAAGGGTGTATTTTTGGAATCAACAACAGATGATGAGAACATGCATTTTTACTGGGATCTTTATGTAATATACTATTCCAAGAGTGAACCAAGAAGCTTTGAGGTTGAGGTTGTTTCCATTTTTGCTTACTAGAGAAGCATCATTTTGGTTAGGATATCTTATGAGAGGGTCAATCACTACATGGCCTGAGTTGCGTAGGCAGTTTGTTAATAGATTCTTCCCTCCTGCAAGGATGATACAGTTGAAGGATGAAATTTATAATTTTAGACAACTACCTGCAGAATCCTTGTATGAGGCGTGGTTTAGGTTTAAAAGAAAGTGGAGCATGGTACCTAATCACAGAATTACAAGGTCTAATTTGTTGAAAATATTCTATAAATCCTTGAATGTCAGTTTAAGAGCAATGATAGATACAATTTTGGGAGGTGCATTTATACGTCTCCGGTGGGACATTGCGTACGAGATGCTAGATAATATTTCTGATACTAATCGAGGTTGGCACACTAGAGATGTGGAGAGGGGTATAGGTACTTATGCTATTAGAGTAGCTAATAATCATGTATTTAGTCATTATTTGGTAGCACAAGAGGTTGTCCAGCTTTAAACCAACATTGTGTTTTAAATAAAACAATTTGCAATAGTTAGTGATGAGAAAGTGAGTGCGGGTGAGGCATAGAGTTCTACTTCTAGAAGACTAAGTCTAAAGAGGAAGAGAAGTATATTGATCATTAGTTGGTGGATTTATGAGCCCAAGGGCAATTAAATAAAGGTCGAAACAATTACAATAATATATACCGAGACAAGAACAGAGATTGAGATGGTGATTGGATCCGCAAGGATGACTAAAAAGAGAAGAGTGATAGATACATCCCACCAAGTAGTTGTGATATAGAGTCTAGAATGTAAGAAATATTGTCAAAACTAGACAAAGACGAAGAAAGTTAAGAGAGTTGTCTTAGAGAGATTAAGGTAAACCTATAAGGGCTGAATCAGAAGGTTTAGACACATGCTACTACAATTAAATAATTGGAGCAGTAGTATGGACAGATGTTGGCCATGTTAAATCAAAGGTAGCTAGACACTCTTCCTAGTAATACGGTGCAGAACCCAAAAAATGATAGTCATTGCCATGCCATTACTACTTGTAGTGGAAAAAACACCACGGATCTGCCTGTACCCACCTTTATTGATTCAAAGAATGAATATGAGCATGTTGATATCGAGAATAGCAACAATCAAAATAAATGAAAGGATAAGGTTGATGAACCTAATTTGAAGAGTATTCTATGATCTCACCCTCTTTTTCCTCAGAGAATGAAAAAGAAGCAAAAAGAAGGTAAATATCAAAAGTTTTTGTCTATGTTAAAGGGGATTTCTATTAATATCCCACTTGTAGAGGCATTAGAACAAATGCCTGGCTATGAAAGTTCATAAAGGATTTAGTCACCAAGAAGCGGAATGTCAGTTGTGAACAAGCTAACAATAATCATCACTGCAGTTTTATTGCTACTAGATCATTGGTAGATAAGAAGGAGAATCTGAGTTCTTTCATTATTCATTGCACCGTTGGATCTTTTAACTTTACTCAGGCATAATATGATTTGGGAGCTAGTATTAATCTTATGCCACTAGTGCTATTTAAGTATTTGGGGTTGGGAGCACTAAAACCCATATCTATGAGACTAGTGGCGACAGACTGGACTGTGAAATAGCCAGTTGGTATTATATGTGATGTATTAGTGAAGGTAGCTTCTTGCATCTTTCCTACAAATTTTGTGACACTAGATTGTGAAGTATACATCCATGTTCCAATTATCTTAGGCAGGTCATTCCTAGATACAGAAAGAACTTTGAGTGATATGGAGTTAGGACATCTGATATTCAAGCTCAATGATGTGAAATTTATATTCAATGTATGCCAATCCATGTGACAGCTAGATGAGTTAAGTGTAGTATCTTTGATTAATGTTTTTGAGGAGGAGATGATCTCATTCCATGATCTTTATGTGGTAACTAACTGGGATGATACTTCTGAAGTTGTTCCTAATGAAGAAAGGTTGGGTGTTAAAGCCTTAGCAACAGTGATTATAAACTTCAACGGTGATGGTATTGACGACTATAATGAGATAGTGTGTGAAAATTATGGGAGTGGTTCTTATAGTGTTTCACATAAGAAACTTGATTTGGATTTGAAAAATAGAACCATTCCACCTTCTTGCCCATCTATTGAGGAGCCACTAGTCTAAGAGTTAAAGGCCCTATCTTCTCATTTATGTTATGCATTTTGGGGGCCAATAAAACTTTGCCGGTACTCATTGCAGCGGACATGATGCAGATAGAAGTGGAAGCCTTATCATCAGTGCTATAGAGTTTCAAGAGGGCCATTGATTAGTCCATTGCATATTTATGGGTATTCCACCTGGTCTTTGTACTTTCAAGATCAAACTTGAACTAGATTATGTTCCAAATATAGAACATCAGTGTCAGAAATGAGATGGTGAAGAAAGAGATAATTAAATGGCTAGATATTGGTGTAGTATTTCCCATTGCTGATAGCAACTGGGTTAGTCCGGTATAATGTATTCTAAAGAAGGGTGGTATTACTATTGTGCCTAATGTGATTAATGAGCTGGTGATAATCAGACCAGTCACAGGAAGAGAGTGTGTATGGATTATAGGAAACTTAATGCGTGGACTCAGAAGGACCACTTTCCCATGCCTTTTAAGGACCAGATACTTGACAGACTTGTGGGAAGAGAGTGGTATTGTTTTCTGTATAGGTATTTAGGCTATAACCAAATCACTATTACACTCAAAGACCAAGAGAATACAACCTTCATGTGTCCTTGTGGGAACTTTACATTCTGACGTATGTGATTTGATTGTGTAATGCTCCCACCATATTTTAGAGGTGTAAGATATCAATCTTCTCTAACATAGTAGAAGACATCATCAAAGTGTTAATGGATGATTTTTCGGTAGTTGGTGATTCTTTTGAAGACTGTCTGGTTCACTTGGCAAATACTTTTCGTAGTTGTGAGTAATGCAACTTTGTACTTAATTGAGAAAAGTGTCATTTCATGGTTAAAGAAGGCATTGTTCTTGGGCACAAGATTTAAAAATGTTTAAAGAAGTAGATAGATCTAAAAATAAAGTGATCAAGAAATTACCTCTACTAATTTCTGCGAAGGGTATTTGGAGTTGTTTAGGTTATGCAGGTTTCTACAGGCAATTCATCAAGGATTTCTCAAAGATTACCAATCCTTTTAGCAAGATTTTTGAGAAAGAGGTGATATTTGATTTGAATGAAACATGTTGGAAGGCTTTTGAATGCCTAAAAGAGAAGTTGATGAAATTTTCTATCATTACATCCCCTGATTAGTCCTTTCCATTTGAGAGCATGTGCGATGCAAGTGGAGGGTCCATAGGTTCTGTACTAGGCCAAAAAAAATATCCTCCATACAATCTACTATCTCTGCAAGGCACTAAACCTTCTAAAAATACTACATAGTTACTGAACAAGAGTTGTTAGAAGTGGTTTTTACCTTTGAGAAGTTTCAGTCTATTTTAATTAGGACAAAGGCATTTGTATGCATTGATCATGTAGAATTAAGGTACTTAATGGTGAAAAAATAAGTAAAGCCTAGACTGATTAGATCGGTTCTCTTAATACAAGAGTTTGATTTTGAGGTCAATGACTGAAAAGACATTGAGAATGAAGTTGAAGATCATTTGTATAGACTTGAGGAAGAAGCTATGCAGAAAGTTAAAAATGAACTTTAGATTGATGATACTTTTCCAGAAGAGAAGATATTGCCTACTTCTCAAGATCTAATTCCATGATTTATTGACTATGCAAAATATCTAGCACGTGATCTAGTCCCAGAAGACCTTTCCTTCCAGCAGAGAAAGAAATTTATGCATGAGGTAAGGAAATTTTTCTATAATGAGCCTTATTTATTCCGAATCTTTATGGTTGGGTTTATTCATAGATGTATCCCTGGAGTGAAGATGATGAGCATCCTTGAGGCTTGTCATGCTTCACCAGTTGGGGTTCACCATGGAGGAACCCCCACAGCCTATAAGATCTTGCAATATGGGCACTATTGGCCTACATCATACAAGGAAGCTCATGACTTTTCTTCAACCAGTGACCAATGCAAGCAGCAAGGTAATATTTACAGGAGCCATGAACTTCCTATGACCCTAATTTTAGAATTTGATTTTTTTGATCTATGGGTTATGGATTTCATGGGACCTTTTGTGAGATCCTTTGGTATTAATACATTCTTGTAATAATGGATTATGTGTCAAAGTGGGAGGAAGCAGTTTATCTCCCCAATAATGAAGGAAGAAGTGTCACAACCTTTTTGAGAAAGTATGTATTTTCTTAATTTGGAACACCACATGTAATCATTTGTAATGATGGGTTACATTTCTGTAATCGTCCCATCCACAGACTAGTGGACAGGTTGAAGAGCCCAACCGTGAGATAAATTTTATTTTTCCTAAGACTGTAAATGCGAATAGGATTGATTGGTCGAGATAGTTATATGATGCATTAGGGGCCTATCAAATAGCTTTCAAGACCCCCATAGGTGCTTACCCATATTAGTTAGTGTATGGCAGGGCATTTCACTTTCCTGTTGAACTTGAGAACAAAGCACTATAGGTGCTGAAACTTATCTTTAAGTGGAAAGATGCAACAAAGTCAAGGATGAATAAGATGAATGAGTTGGAAGAATTTCAACTCCGGGCTTATAAGAGTTAAGCACTTTTAAAAGAGAAGATGAAGTTATATAAAGATTGGAATATTGAGAAAAGAATACTCGAGAAAGGTGACTAGATATTGATATATAACTCAAGACTTTACTTGTTTCCAGGTATGTTGAAGTCTAGGTGGTATAGTCTATTTACTATGATAAGAGTGTATCTATATGTTGCTTTGGAATCGAAACGTGATGGAGAGGACATGTTCAAAGTGGATTGGCAAAGAGTTAAGCACTATATGGGTAACACAAATAAAATTAAGTTGACTTTCGCGGTGGACATCGGTGAAGTCTAAATAACCAAGGCAATTGCATCATGCCGCGACGTTAAATCTAGTGCTACATGGGAGGCAACCCATGAGGCTAGTTGGTAAAGTCTGAGTACCCAACTTAGCCCCGTCTTTCTACGATGTTAAATCAAGATCTGTGTGGTAGGCAACCCATGTTTTGTACTTAATAATTTATAGGATAATATGTCTATTTGGTGTACAGGATTAAAGATTGCAAAAAAAGAGCCAAAATTTTCAGAATTCAGGTCATAGGACTCTTCACTAGTCGTAACTTAACATAACAACTCGTGAGAACGACCCATAATGACCTTGAACTTAATGAAAATCTAGGTAAATGGTTTCTAGAGTCTTTATGATTCTCAAAACAAGTCGTAACCTCTTGTTATGACTCATTACCTTTGATCTAATGACTCTTAAACCCAAGTAAGATTCAAAGTCTTTACAGAGGGGATAAGAGACCCGTAAGCATTGGTTATGAATCATACATATGAATCATAACCAAACTTACCAGGTTAAGGGTCACGAGTTTACCCAGCCCAGATAAGTGTCTTAAACAAAACAAGGCACCCAAATTGGGTACCTGACATTCCAAACAAGAACTTCATTTATTGTTAATCAAATTTCAAGCTCTAAAATCTCCAAAATCACTCCAAAACATAAAATGATCAATTGTTTCCGACAAAACATACAAAATTTATCAAGCATTGGGGTCAAAAATTTGTTGAACTCAAGAAACCTAAAACGTCAACAAACCAAGTAAGTTTTTTTGAGCCTAAAAGCTTTATGTTTGAAGTTAAATCTGAAAACAATTTGAGGTTTTAGAATTTCTTAAAGAAAATATGTGTGTATGTGAAAAAATTGAACCCTATTACTTGAAATATAACTTCAAAATGTACTAATGGGAGTGAACTCAAATTTAGTACTTTTATTGTTTGTGTTTTGATAAATGTGGGGTGGTAATGAAGTGCATTGAGGGTAGAAAATGTGGGCTTTGTATATTGGAACCTATTCAATCTAAACCACTATGTTACAATGGATATGAGGCTTCTAATGACTCGTAACTACATGTAACAAGTCGTTATAAGACTCATAACCACTGATAACATAGAGTAGTAGAAGGGTGTAGTTTCTAGTATCATTACGACTCAGCTATGTGAGTCATAAACAATCTCTATGGCTTGTAACTAGAAGTCATAATGACTGGCGAGACATGCATAGAATAATATATTTTAAGTTAGCTTATGAGTGTTGGTAATGTGTCATAAAATAACCTTATGACTCACTAGGAGGTCTCGTAATCTAACCAGTAAACATTGATCTGCCTTCTATCTTATGACTAAGTCATATGATTCATAATTATTGTATACAACGCAACCCCCTGATCGTAACATGAACAAAACAAAACAATGACACTAAACTTTCTTATTTTTATTTCTTTTCCTTAGTAATCACTAACAAGTATAAGCACACAGGTACAAATGGCTCCTAAATTTGACTCACTGAAGAAGCACACTAAGAAAAAGCTGGCCCCAAAGTCTAATTATCTACTGATAAATTAGGAAATCGATGAGTCAAGTGATGACCTCGTACAATACCCACTGAAAGGGAAAGTAGGCCCAAGGGAAAAACTATCTCGAGGAAATAAAGGTGCCACACTAGATGACACACCTCCAAGGGGACTCAGAATGAAAAATCAAAGCACTTCCCATCCACACTCACCATCATCTTCTAAGGATGACAATGAAGATAAGAAGTTGAATCTAATGGTGATGAAGGTGCTGAAGTCTTAAGTTCTGTGAGGTAGAATCAGAAAATAATAGTGAGATTAAGGAGTATGTAACCCCTATTGACATGCAGATTCTATCCAAAATCCCTCTATCCGTTGAACCTGCTCTGGTACCCATCATTGAATAATGGGAGTACCCCAGTATGTAACATACTTACAATTATAGTATAAGCATAAACCTTGTTACTCGAAGAATAAAGAGGGGTATCTATATTAAATGGAAGTTAATCACAAAAGGCATATCTGAGATACCTGCGTTTGAGGATAGAATTTAGTAATACAGATTTCATCAGTGGATGACCTCACAATTGAGAAATTTTAGTCCTACTTTTATACGGGAATTTTACGTGGCCTAAAAAGGAGAATTCAAGAGAAAATATCCACAGGAAAATTTATGTAAAGTTTGGGACCCAATCATATCATTGATGATTTGGGGAGTGTAGGTGAACATCTCCCCTCTAACCATTTTAAGGTTTTTGAATGGACTAAAGTTCCAGACACTTGTAAATAGCTTCGAGATAGAGTACCATATGAGGGAAATGCAGAACGGTTACAAAGAAGAAGATGGGGTTAGAAGATAAAATGAGGCACTTCTAGTGGAGAGCAAGTTTTATTGCTATAAATGGGGAAAAATTTAGTTGGGTGGTTGGTGGCCCAAGAGTGACATCACAATAGATTAAAAAGTAGACTTTGAGTTTTGAGAACAAGGCGTGGTGGATGTTGGCTAGACAAAGATTGTGTACTACTGGAGACAATGTTCTCAGCCCCATCCACGCAGCACAGATAGCAGGACTCATGGTGGGGTATGAGTTTGATGTAGGTTAATATTTATCCACAAAGATATAGGATCGATCAGTGGGTGGAGAGAAGTTAGTTCTACCATTACCATGTATGATCACTCGTATTTTCTTGGATGCAGGGGTACCAGAGCTTTTTGAGACCTACCAGTTCATTGAGACTAAAAATACATAGACTTGGGGCTTATTCGGGATACAACTAATCCCATGACTAGGCAGCAAAGCAAGGTGCAATTTTGCTAGCTTAAGCGATGCGAAGCAGAGGAAAAAGTGCAAAGAATGCTGGAGTTTATGAGGTCCTAGTTAAGGGTGGCCAATTTGAGCCACAACATTCTGACACAGCAGGCCCAACAAGAACTCCTATTTCACCAATGTTGCAGCCCTACAACCATTATCAACCAGATCTGCACCACCAAAGTATGTGATTCTTTCCCAAGACAATTTAAATGATATTATGAAAATTTTGGAAACTATCAAAGCAAAGGTAAAGTTGGTGAAAGATGGTATGAAACCCTAGGTTATAAATAAGCTGGAAGATCAAAGCAAAAGAATCCACGGTAGACTTGATGCTTTTGAGTAGAGAATCACACTTTAGTTGGGAAGTAGCAAAACCCTCACATTACAGAGGTTAAAGCTGAGGTGGTCGAGATATGGAATCTTGTTGATGAGTTGTATGACAAGCCATTTGTCCCAGTACCTGTGATAATAGAGATTAATTTTGAGATAGAAGTTTAAAACATATGAAGTGTTCCAGTGGTTAAAGAAAGCAGTAAGAGAAAGAAAATAAATCACGGAAGCACTATAAAAGAAAATATGAAGAAGGTAAAGAAAGCATGTATCTAGAGTGAGAAGGACCAATTGGGGAGGTTCCAAGAGATAGCAGCTGGTGACGATAGCTTGAATCTAGTAAATGATGATGCTGAGAGGGGCAGTGATGTCACCCCTACACCAGATAGGCCTTTGAGTTCACCAGCTAAAACCGATGTCACTATTGTAGATGCAGTCCTAATAGTTGAAGAGACTAATATTGGGGAGAGTAGGGCCAAGTTTGAGGGTCCCCATACCGATGTAGCTTGAGCTGGTGCCTAGGCACTAAGGTCTATCCTCTATCCCTGATGTACATTGCTAGATGCACTGAGGATAGTGCATAGGATTTAGATGGGTTGGGTTGTACCATAGTCACCACAAGAGTTGTTTGTCGTGTTTCCAATCTCGTATGCCACAATTTGATAAATTAAACCAGCATGTGTTTGTATGAAACATTTAACATAGGTGAATGATGTGTAAAGGCAGTTTGTAGTGTTTGTGGTAACTGATTCCATTTTGTTGAAAATTTATACCACTTTTCAATTTTTGACATGTTGTGTGATTTTGTTTACATGTGACTGTTGAGAATCCCTTAGTGGAATTTAAATTAGGAATAAAATAACTATGGTATGTAGATGCATTAACTGGATAGGTAATGACTGACAACATGACCTTGTACAATATGAGTGTGAGTCCTTACTCAGTTCCAAGTGTGCGCATAATCTAGAACTTACTTGGTTACTTTTGCCTAGACTGTAGGGTGGTTAGTTGGGAGATGATCATAGGTCATTCTTTCTGATTAGTCCACTCAAGCCTAAATTCCTAACCAAATGAAATATGAGTCCCTTAATCCCAAATTTAAGCCTAATTGACCCATTTTTGAGTAGATTAAGTAACTAACTGCCAAATGAAATGCATCGTCTCCTAAGTTAAGCATGGTGTCTCTATGGGTGTAAATTGTTTTTTGTCTAAGGTAAGGCAAAAGTCTAAGTTGAGGATGTTGATGCAACGTGTAAAAATGGCACATTCGATTATTAAATCAAGGAATTTATATTTTGACTTAGGTTATTTTGGTATATTTGATGTGGTTTTGGGTGTTGTCCAGGTGAAACAGGTCAACTTTTTTTTTGGAATGAAAAATAGAAGAAGTGCTGAAACTGGATAAAACTTACCATCTTATGAGTCTAGATTGTGAGTCATCAAATGATCATACTACTTGTAGCCTTACTCATAACAAGGACAGTAAAAAGAGTCATGGTTAAAAACAAGTAAAGAATGGCTACGACCGGAGAATACAAATTATATGATGTGTCTACAAGTCATGAGGAGCAGTCATAAAGAGAGAAGAATCCATAGCTAAAGTTTAAAGTTGAAGTCACAAAAGAATATGAGTTGTAATATCTGATTATGACTCATAATGAGAAGATGTAAGCAAACCAGTGTCCATATACCTAATAGTCTAAGACTCAAGTGATGACGATTGAAGGCCATGAGTTGTAAGGACTGCATATGACTTGTGTTAATGAATCATAAAGAAAATAGAATCTTGAATCCTTGAAGATCAGTTAATGGAGTACTTATGACTAGAACTTATAACTCATAAGAAAACCTTACGAGTGAACTACACGAGTCATAACTTATGCCGACATACTTTTCCTATTCTATTTTTTTAGGATTTCCTTACTTTTTTGAGACACTATAAATACCTTAGGGGTATTTCTTTATTAGATTACGCACTATTTCTCACTTTTACATTACTTTTACTACTTTTAGCATACTTTGATCATTGAGATTTTGTTCTTGAGATCTTTGGGTTTTTATTCAATTTAATACTTTGGGTTTTATTTCTCACATTGTTGTGCAATTATTTACATGTGTTGTTTATTGATTATCATGGATTTTTGTATGAATATGAGCATCTAATTTCCTTAACTAGGGTTGTGGGAACCCTAGTGGATTAACTACGTAGCAGGAGAGGAAGATTCATCTATTCTATTATGTTTACATGTATATTAATCTTTTTCATATTATTGACCTCAGAGTTACTGCAGAGACTTGGGGATTTCTCGTATTCAATAACGTCCTCACAAGGGAGTTTGATATTAGGAAAAGGGGATTAAGATAGTAATTTGAGATTCACGTCCATCTTATAATTTTGCCATCTTATATAATCAACTTGAGATCCACAAGGTGAAAGTTGAACTAAGGTTATAAGCAAGGAGAAATAAGGTGGCGCCCTAAGACTCATAAGATAAATGGTGAGATTTATCAACGTGTTCACAAGACGGTTGATAATACATAGCTTTTCAACTTTACATGTGATAACACTCACCTATACTGTGTGATTTGGTAGAGGATGGTCGTTATTAATATCTCAACTTTTGTTGAGGTAGAATATAGAAGGAGTGAAAAGTACACTTACTAAGAAAGCACCAAAAATGTAAATAAAGTAAAAAATTACAATTTAAAATGAGGGGGGTTGGTTTTGGGAGAGTGTATGTGTCAATAGTATGGGTATGTGTAGATTTAGTATACATGCCAGTTGTTAACAATAGGGTACACTAGATCTAGAGTCCTTGAGGCTAGCTTGCCAACAAAACCTCAAGAATTTCACCTATTGATCCTTATAGATAGCTAATAAGTGTTTTAACTATATTCACCTAATACCTCAATTGGGTATCCCTATTTCTAGAAAGATACCCAAAATGTAGTCAACTTCAAATTCACTCTTATGTCTAAGATAGTGAGAATTAGTAATCTAAATCATTAATTATCTACTATTGCCTTGGTTCCCACATCCATTTTTTAAGGATGATATGAGTTCCAAAAATTCACCCAAACCCCTCTTTCTAGGATGGTTTGAGCTTTTAAGAGTTTTCAATTTTCACCCACAAACACATTTTGAGTATTTGAGGCTTTCACCCACAAATCCTAACTAATTTAATCAAGCAATAGTAGAACCCATTATCAATTAACTAGCATATACACAAATACATCACAACCCACAACTAATTGCACCTTCGTTTAACATAATTCCAAGACTAAAAGACTCAGCCACTCATGAATAAAATAAAGAAAGAAACATACACCAAAGGTATTGTTCAAGGAATCCATTCTTCGCAAATGCCAAAATCTAAATCTCCAAATAAAATTACAAAACTTGCCCAATATAGGGTTTAAATTTATAATTCAAAGTATTTCTAGTCTATAGAGTGCCTAAAATGGGAAAGGGTTTAAAAGTGGGAAAGTATTTTAAGAGTTCAAAGGATTTGGGTCAGCCACTGAAAATTACAAAACATCCCCTGGGACTAATCCCGTGTTGTCGTGATCACACTAGATTTGCTGTGATTACGGCTATTGCAACTGCATATGGATCCACGTGATTGTGGTTGATTACCTTCTTAACTGTCCGCGATCGCAGCCCTCAGACTGCGATTAAAGTAACTGAGTCCTGTTTCTACTCCAGGTCTTCTAGCTGCTCTTCTTTTCTCCCTTTTGATCCTTTTTAGCTCAATTCCACATCTTTCCATCCCATAACATGTATGCCTACAAAGTGTGGGTATTAGTGTATTTAATGATGCATATGTCCCATTTATACATTTAAATCATGAGGTAATGTGCACGAATGTTAAGTGAAAATGAGTGGTAAATTCACCACTCATCAACACCCCCAACTTGAAGTTTTGCTTGTCCTCAAGCAACACATATTGAATGACACAATGATCATAATGACTTCAAGCTTAGTTAATACCACAATTTATCCCTTCAAGCATGGGTAAAACTATTTTCACGACACTTCTAAACATAAAATATGATTTATCGAGGATGCAAAAAACTTCAAAGAGAAACCATGCAACAATCACTAATACTCTAGAAATGACTCACCTTTGGCCTCAACTACATTATACTCCATTTTGCCCACCTCAAATTGTTCACATGCCTCCTCAAAAGAAATAAAAATTCACACACCAAGTTATCAAATACGCAACAAGGAATTTAAGTGTGAAACACTTTATGTCTCTGAAGAATTCTCGATGCTAACAAGTAACATGCCATAGGCTTGCCCTTATTTTCAATCACCACTAAAATGAAAATACTTGGTTGGAAATAACGAAGGACTTTTTGATCTTGTAACATAGGTTTGGGGTAGGTAGGATATTATTTAGGAATAACATAGATATACCCTCCTTTAACATCTACATTACATTATTCTATCCAATTTTTTATCATGGGCCACTATTTTTTGTTTTCACTTTTTCTTTGCATGTGCCTACTATTATTTCATTGGTCAAACCATTTTCATTTCATTTTTTTTCTTGTATCCTTTGTGCTTTTTTTATTTATTGGACCCTTTCTTTTTGTTATTCATTTGTTCACAATGTTTAAGCTCATAGGCACTCACTTACAACTTCGTGGCCCAATGTTAACTCTTCCAATCATCACCACCCCCAACTTAGGATTTTAGCCACAAGTTGCAATTTTAAGTCCAAGAAGGGTAGGGTTTAAAAGGGGGGGGTAAAAATAGAAAGGCTCACATCTTGAAATGTATTTTCCAAAGAAAGGTCCAAAGGCTCAAAGTGGGTGACTAGGATAAAATCGATGCAAGGGTATGCTTTTTAGGCTAAAGTGAACTTCCAATGTCATAAGAGATGACCTAAGATCATCTCACCAACCAAGTACAATCAAAATTATCGTTGAGAGACTAATAGGGCAATTCCTAGATAGTATAAGTACACATGAGATTTGGACAAATAATCTCACCACACATGGCATGCTAACTAGTCGAGGAGGCTCAATTTCCCCTTCATCTCAAAACAAAAATAGAGTATCTACCAATTTTCACAAGCCAAAATTTCAGAGCTACAACAAGAGAAAAAGTTTTGTTACAAGGTTGCTCACGTCCATGCCCTTGATTTTTGAATAATTTTTTATGGAGGGGGTGTTTGCTTTGAATTTCCACCATGCTTAATTCACTAATTATGACGTCAATCTAAGCCTTTGTCTCACATTGAGGTTTTCGTAGGTCCAACTAACCATATGGTTACTCAATTTTTTCCATAAGTATAAACGTGAATCCAAACACAAAATGCCACAGGTACTCAGACTTTCCTTACATTTGTGACCTTGATGCCACGAGTACTCTGACATCCCCTGCATACATGGCTCAAAACTCAATCACAATGATTTCCCCTTTAGAATGCCGCCACTTAAAATATCATAGGGAAAAGCTCGTCCGATATTTCCATAAGTATAATAAAAATAAAGTAGAAATCTAAGGGTAAAATAATTAATCCATCCAAATGTAGGCACCATCAGAGTGCCAGAATATTACAACCAAAATAAAAATAAAAATAAAAATCATCAAAAAGAATAATAAAATATCCATAAATATTAATGATATAGGCCCAAAACAAATGAATACTGAGATAGGATCCCCCAACTAAAAAGGTAGTAGTGTCCTCACCACATAAATAATCTAGCATAAAGAGAGATAAGGGTACTCCCTAAAACCGCATCAAGAGTTGTTGTCACTCTCAAACTCTGCATCATCATCAACCTCCTTAGTACTGGATCACTCATTTGGGGCCTCATCATCACTCTCCACTCGGGAGGAAGAAAGTCAATCATGGGGTTTTATTTTTTCCTGGTGCATCCCCTCCTCTAATTCTCAAAGGGTAGATGGAGGTACTAGGGTGTACCCAAGTATCTCCAAAGTACTCCTCAACCCTAGCACTTATGCAAAGCTCAGTAATTAAATAGTGGAAGAAGAGATGTCCACCATCCTATTTCATAAAGAATTTCATATAATAAACTGTGAACTGACAAACATTTAAAAGGATGCCATCTAAAATGCAAGGAACTATTCGAACTCATAGATCTGGATCTATTGTCATATGGGTACAAGGGGACACTAGACTGCATATTATGTTCAACCAAAGTCGAGCCTCGGCAGTGAAGTCATTGTTGTGGATGTTACTCTTAGTTGCTGCCCATGAAACTTCCTTTTTTGGGCAAAGTCTTTCAGCCAACCAACTCCTAGATTTGCACTCTTTTTCTTCAAACTTACCCATGTATTCATTAGGAATCCCATAGATGTCATTGATTTTCTCTGCGCCCAAGTCTATCATTTTCCTGTAGAACTTGATAGTCATGCAGGATGGATCCAAGAAAGACACTATGCTAAGATTTGTATAGAATTTATGGACCCATTGCAAATCAGCCTAAATGGATTCAGGGTGAAACACCACCACCCTGTGGCTACAATCTTGTCATGAAATGCAAAAAGATTTTTCGATATATTCTCTAAGCATATTCCACTCTCTCGGAGTATCTTTGTCCTCGAAATATCACCAAAGTAGTAATTATGGTATTTGGGTGCCATGGTCGTATTCCTCAATGAGATTATCTTGAAAAACAACAAACGACACAACCTCATCAATCATTGGTTTATTATTGCACAAGCTATTCTATGTTGTCCAGTAAAGCTCATTATATGATTACTTGGTGGTATTTGGACAAAAATTAAAAGTGTAGAAATTTTGGCATAGGCAAAAAATCAGTCTCGATTACCGTGATCGCATCTCTGCAACTACGACCCTGATGATCGAGATTAAGATAGTCGATACCAATTTCAACCCCAATTTTTAATGTCCAAAAATTCAAATTATGAAACCAAAAGCATGTTCCACAACAGGAATTCTCATTAGAACCCTTGAACAAGACTACGAGGTACTCGATTAAGCCCATACGATGCAAGACCCATTAGTGAACACTCATTTGGGAAATATATCGAGAACTTGGTGTGTACTTTTCATTTATATCAATTTCACATACATTTGGGTACACAAGACTTCCCCACTTATGTACACACCATATTCTAGCAGCGAAACACCACACAAACACAATTAACTAAACATTTAAGCATGAAAATTAGAATTTTAGGACTTCTCTACAAAATGTATCTAATGGCCTATTTTCAAAAATCAAAGCATAGATTCAAGGCACCTACCGAATAAATGATGTAAAGGGGGATGCATTGATTCTATTGAATCATTCACAAACTTGGTCAAAAATGGGTCCAATTAGAGAAAAAAGGTTGAAAAAAGGAGTGTGAGGGAAATATGGGAGGTAGATAGTCATATAGCTGAGGTGTCCACGATCATGGTCAGGTTGTCATGATCGCGGTTAGGTGTCTGCAATAATGGACATGCGGGTAACCGCGATCATGGCCTAGGGCTTACTTTCACGATAAATGAGGGCATTTTTGCACCCCTGTTTTCCCCTATTTAGCTCATTTCACATTTGGGCAGATTTTCTCTTATTCAGTTCATAGTGCAAAAATTTCACACTTTCCCCTTTTTAATCTCATCCAATGTACTCTAAAGTTCCACAAATGGATGGGTTATTTAATTGCCAAAACTAAAGTCTACACTACAAAAGTAGAAATAAATGATAAGAGCCAGTTTTTTGGAATTTGTGAGTTGTCTCCAACATAGAGACGTAGTTTATGTTATGGCATGATGTCTTCCTTCTTTGTCATGTTGGGTCCTCTATGGAACCCTCATTAACTCCTTCAATTTCAACATCGATCACCGATATTACTTGAAGTTTCATGGGTTGTTTCTTTGTTTTGCTTACTCAAAAAAAGACCTCATCGTCATGAACTCTAAATCTTATTTCTCCTAACTCTAAGTCAACAATGGCTAGTCTAGTGGCTAATAAAGGTCGACCAAGAATGATGGGCACCACTTTATCCATTTCATAATATAAAACCATGAAGTCTTCCAGAAGTATAAATTTGTCCACTTTGACTAGAAGGTCAAACAAAATTTAGACCGACCTCTTAATAGACTGATCCATAATTAAAAGTCTCATGGATGTTGGAGTTAAGGTGTCCAATCTAAGTTTTTTTGTAAATGACAAAAAACATGAGGTTTATACTCGCACTGAGGTCGCATAGATATTTCCCAAACATATGAGTTCTAATGATGCAGGGGATGGTAAAAACTCTAGGGTCTTCTTTCTTTTCCGCAATTTTGCTACTCATGATAGCACTACAACCATGGGTGACTTTGATCGTTCCACCTTTAATGAGCTTGTTGTTTTACATCAATTTCTTTATGATCTTAGTATATCCTGGAATCTCTTAGATCAATTTAAGCATTGGAATATTAGATAGAGAGGTTGCTAAGCTTGGCCATAAATTTCTTGAGTTTATCACCCTCTTTTTTTCTTTGAAGTCCTTGGGGAAATGGGGAGGGACTTGTATTGTAGGCATCACATCACTTTGTGGTTTCTCATTTCCACCGCCTTTTTATCAATTTCCACTGGTTTCTTTTCATCTTCTTCTTTTTGAGTTTGTGGTGGTGCTCCTTTTGGCCTATTCTTAGGAATCTTTCCACCCAAATCTTCTTTCAAGTGATCACCAAGGGTCTTCCCACTCCTAGTGACTATTGATAAACTTGAGCCTCATTTTTGGGGTTCATAATAGTGTCACAAGGAAGACCACCCTTTGGCATAGAATTCAATTTGGTGGAAATTATCTCGATTTGGGTCTCCAATTTCTTAATGGAGGTTGTATACGACACTATGATTTTACTAAGTTGCAAGAAATCAGCTTTAATTTCATGGACCATTTTGTTTGTTCCTTCCACTTTCATCAAAATCCTTACCAAGACATCTTTGACTTTGTATTTGTCAGGGTCAATGGTGCTACCATATTTGTTCTTTGCCCGGTCATGAGGGGGCATATATTGATCATACTTGCGATCTCTATCCCTCTAATTACGATCACATTTACAATCTGTCCAACCTTTATTCTCACCTTTCCTTTGATAGGCGAGGCGGGAACCCTACAAATAGTTATCCATGTACTGAATCTCTTTATCAATCTTTTTAGCCTCTTCATCATCCCCATAGGCTTTCGATGCCACTAGATTTACCACCTGGGTGTACCCATCACATGTTTTGTCAAAATCTCTAATTGTGTCATGATCTTAGCGATATTCTTATCTCTTTCTTCATCTTATTTGCTTTTTTACTTATTAACCAAGGATGTAGCGGTAGAACACTTGAAAACCTCAGCATCTCAGGTATTCCATCCCTGGTTACACTTGGTAACCTCCTTAAGAAAATTCATTTCCATATGATAATGCAACTTCACAAGAGATCCCCCCACCGCATTATCTACTATGATTTTATTGAGCAGATCAAGAGCACGGTAGAAGATTTGGAGAAGCATATTCTTTGGGACCTCATGGTTTGGACATTGCATTAGTTTTCCATTGAATGTTTCCCACACTTAATACAAAGTCTCTGCATTAAATTGACTAAAGTTAATGATCTCATCCCTCAATTAGAGCATTTTAGATGGTGGGAAATACTGGTTAAGGAAGGTCGTGGTGAGTTTATCCCATGAAGTGATAGACCTAGCTGAAAGATATCAAAGCCATAATACCACCTCTCCCATTATAGAAAACAAAAAGATACAAAGTTGGATGGACTCTTGGGTTATGTATGCTATATCAAAGGGTGCACACACCTCTATAAAATTCTGCAAATGAAGGTTAGGATCCTCATAGGCTTACCCTCCCAAAGAGTCCCTTTATTTGTAATATGTGCAACATGATACTTGTGACATAAAAGACACCATGCCCATGAGTAGGTGGGATACGGGTGGCACTTAAATGACCAATCTCATTGAGTTTCCCCTTATCATTAAGAAGGACTTGAAAAGACCCGTCTTGACTAGCATTGTAACTCATCTTTCCATTTATGCTACGGAGATCACCTAGAAGGAAAAAAAACAAACAAAATAAATATACACCGCTATGGGTATTCCCTAAGTAAGAATCAACACCGGACAAGTGAAAACGAAATTTCACTCCCCTGCAATGGTGCTATTTTTATAAAGCTCACCTACACTGTTCGATTTAGTAGAGGATGATCATTTTCAATGTCTTAATTTTTTAGGTCAAATCCACAAGGTGTGAAAAGTAGAATTCTAGTCTTATGGCTCTTAGCACTTACTAAGAAAATACCTGAAGTGAAAATAAAGTAAAAAACATAATTTAAAATATGGGGTTTTGGTTTTGGGAGAGTTTGTGTGTCAATAGTAACTCAATTCCACAATTGCACAATAATTGTAATTTAACTTCAATATAAAGAAAATATTGGAATTATGTCTTCATAAAGGAAAATTAGGTATGGGTATGTGTATATTTAGTATATATGCTAGTTGTTAACGATAGGGTAGGTTAGGTCTAGGGTCCTTGAGGCTAGCTTTCCAACAAAACCTCAAGAATTTAACCTATTGAATCTTTTGGATACCTAATACATGTTTTAACTATATTCATCGAATATCTTAATTGGGTATCCTGATTTCTATGAAGATACCTAAAATGTAGTCAACATCATACTCAATCTTATGTCTAAGATAGTGAAATTTAGTAAACTAAATCTATTAATTGTCTACAATTTCCTTGGTTCCCACATCCCATCAAGGATGATGTGGGTTCCAAAAGTTTACCTAAGACCTAATTTCAATGATGGTTTGAGATTTCAAGAGTTTGGGGTTTTCACCCACAAACCTATTTTGAGTATTGAGGTTTTCAACCACAAATCTCAACCTATCTAATCAAGAAATAGTAGAACCATTTATCAACTAACTAGCATATACACAAATACATCACAACCCATAATTAATTTCACCTTAGTTTAACATAATCCCAAGACTAAAAG
The DNA here is from genome assembly GCF_002878395.1 of Capsicum annuum. Taxonomy (NCBI): domain Eukaryota; kingdom Viridiplantae; phylum Streptophyta; class Magnoliopsida; order Solanales; family Solanaceae; genus Capsicum; species Capsicum annuum. The sequence continues at coordinate 14,723,425 of NC_061116.1, forward strand.
ATTTAGATACTCATGAAGAAAAGAAAGAAAGAAACATATACCGAAGGGATTATTCAAGGCATCCATTCTTTATAATTACCAAAATCTAAGGCTTTCCTAATTTAGGGTTTCAATTTAAAATTCAAAGTATTGCTAGTCTCTTGAGTGCCCAAAATGGGAAAGGGTTTTAAGCTTTTAAAGGATTTGAGTCGCCTGCTGAAAATTATAAAATTGCCCCTAAGCCTAATCTTGTGCTGCTGGGATCACACAGGATTTGCTGCGGTCGCAGCTACCGTGACCATTGGTGGATCCATATTATTGAGGTTGTTGACCTTCTAGACTGGCCGCAATCACGGCCCTCAGACCGCGATCATAGTAACTGAGGCCTATTTCTTCTCCAGGTGTTCCAACTGTACTTCTTTTCTCACTTTTGATCCTTTTTAGCTCAAGTACACATCTTTCCATCTCACAACCTATATTTCTTCAAAGTGTAGATATTAGTACATTTAATGATACATATGTCTCATTATACACTTAAATCATGGCAATGTGCACAAAGGTTAAGTAAAAATAAGTGATAAATTCACCACTCAACAACATGCAGAGTAATAGAATAGGTGAGTTAAACATGAGAAGTTTACGAAATTGAGAAGCTAGGGGGGATACAGTCCTAGTGTACATCTTCTAATATTGAAAAACTCAAGCATTCAAGTTTGTTTATGACTTACTTTTGACTTCAAAATCCCCCCATTTACTTTTCTACACTACTCATGAATTTAAACAAATTTGAGATACTATTCAATATTTTCCCTGTGGGCTCTACTCAAACCTAGTATGGGTTACTATATTTAACATTGACCATAGCATACTTATTATGAGGTTAGTCTTTGGAGACATCAGAAGGTTGCAATAGTTAAGAAGTGCCCTAAACCCATGACTCCAACTGTCATTAGAGATTCCTGGGTTTAGCCGATTACTACAAGAGATTAATGGAAAGTTTTTCAGAGCTTCCCAATTGACTAATTTTACTCAGAATAAAATAAAGTTCTTGTGGTTCTATGCTTTTGAGGGTAGTTTTGAGAAGCTAAAGGATAAGCCGACTTTGACTCCGGTCTTGAATTTGTCTGAAGGAACTTACCGATTTGTGGTCTATTTCATAGCGACCCTATTGACTAAGTTGACTTACGAGGAAATTGTGAATTCCTTTTTAGTCTATTTTCTGGCTTAAAGGTAAGATTAGAGATGTTTTGGGTTAAATTGTGCTAGTCAGTGCCTTGTCCTATCATTCGAGGATGAATGATCAAAGTGGAGGAGAATTGAAACACCTCAGATTTTTTGCTCTTTTAAATTTCTAGAGCTTTGAGCTCACTATCTTAGTTACGACTTGACCATATGAATCGTATGGTATCTTGACGAGTCAGATAACCCTAGTTATAAGGTATCTAGTGGATAGTGGTTAGGATTCTTCCTTGGTTAGAACTTAGTAATTTAAGTCATTAAGAGTGGTGATAAGTCATTAGGACAAACCTTAACCAAATCAGTAACTCAGTGGCTTGACACTGCTCCGAGTATTAGTGGCTCACTGAGATCCATAGAGATATGTTATGAGTCATTGGATGGAGTCATAGAGAGTCTAGTTTCTGACCCATTTGAGTTCTGTGTTGTATATGATTGGACCTCACAAGCCGTATGGTCTGGTCACAGGTTAGGAAGGTGAGTCATAAGGTTGATAGTGTATGGGGTCTTGGTCACTATCTTGGTTACGACTCAAGTCACGAGTCGTATGTTGTGGTTATGAGTCAATGGTTGACTCGTAGCCAAATGCAACACTTTTTAAGCTTTTAGGTTGGGGAAACTTTGGACATTTACCATTTTAACCTTTTGGACCCCCATGGATTTAAACCATCCTTGGGACTATATTATCCTATCATTCCCAATAAAACACTCCCAAAATTCTCTCTCAAACTCTCTATTAAAGCTAAGGCTAGGGTTTTAAAAAAAGTGATCATCTAGGGTTCTAAAGGTGTTATCTCTTCCAAATTTTTTGGTATTTCAGGCATGTTACTCTTCCCTCATTGTTACTTTATTAAAAGCACAAGTTTTAATGCATGGCTTTCATGGTATTATAGTTTTGGATTAAAGGTTGGGGTTTTGAATTCTTATTGCTGAATAATGTTTTCCCATGGTTTAATTATAGTTTTCTATGTTTTAAATATGGTTTTGAACATTTGGGTGCATGGGTATGGTGGTTGAACTTGAGAATGGTAATTTTCTCGAAACCTGTGACTTTTGAAGTGGTTATGACCCCAACCTTGTATTTTAAAATAGGTTTCTAGTTTTGAGAAAAGTGGGAATTTGAATTCAGGGTATAATGGAATCCTCAAAGTGTTTGGTTAGACTTATTTCTTGAAACTTTGCATGGAATAAATGGTTAAATAGTTAAGGATGGTTTTGAAAAACTTGTGGGGTGCAGTGGAATCCCCTAAATAGATTTACAATGAAAACCTTATAGGGTACACTGGAATCCCCTAAGAGATTTTAATAATGGTGTCTGCGGGATACATAGGAATCCCCTAAGTCTTGACTTAATGGCAATGCTTATAATCAATAGTCGGTATGACAATACAATTAATAATGCCTTAATAATTGACTCCTTTTATTGGTGGTTGGTTATGTGTTAAATGTTTTTATTGGGCAATAATAGGGGTTGTGATAGTTAGCCTTGAAGGTGTGAGTCCGAAGGACGAATGCTGAAAACTCATGTTTGTAGACATAAAGGGTGGTCTTGATGACCTTGATCTTGTGGGGTACAAGGGAATACCCTAAGTATATACATGTACATATGTATCATGGAGGGAGAAAGGTACATTAGAATCCCCGGCTATCTATGGTATCTCCAGTTCATGCGGCTACATGAACTGGTGCCCAGTCAAGAGGTAATACTGGACCCATATAGCCCATGGATGGACTTATGACGGTAAAGCTACACAATCCAGGATAAGGTTTTAAAATTCATGTTAAACCTTGTTCCCCATCCCGGTATGGTATATATATATGTGTGTGTATTTACACATGGTTATTTGTGTTGGCCAAATTTGGTTTTGGATTAATAGCATAACTTTATATTTATTCCTGAGTTACATGATAGTGTTCACCCCACTAACTGTCTTCAAATGTTGTATCCCCACGCGATACAGGAACCATCCATACTGCCACTCCTCCTGCTTAGTGACTTGGTGATTCTGGGACATCTTTTGCATAAGACCAAAGTGGTGAGCATCCAAACTCTAGAAGAACCCATTTTATGCAATGGATTTCTTCATGTTCTTATTATTTCTTTTTTCCTTTGTTTTTGCTATGGTTGGGGGCATGTCCCAATTAGATATTCTTTAGTTTTTATTACAGGGTTTATTAGACTACTATGGTTATGGGCAGTGTCGGTATTTGTATTAGCATGGGTATTGGTATTGGTATTGGATGGTTAATTGGTTGTGGATTTCGGTTTTGAATATAGACTTGTTATCATGTCTTCAAATCAATATTATTTTATCTTGATTTATATGTAAGGAATTTCATCTGACATGGGGTGAATGGTGGTCAATGGTTTGGGTATTGGGGGTGCTCTCCGGTCCAGGTTGGACATGAGATACCCGACATGGCCAAGCACTGGTTCGAGTCATGTCATTCACAACTTTCTGAATTAAGGATTTAAATGAGATATAAAAGTCATAAAACCGCACCATCCATGTTACAAACCTAAAATGGACATCTCACATCTATTGATGCAGGTCATTTTGACATCAGATGCACAAATTAATAAATATTGATCGAAGTCAACTAAAAAGCCTTTATAACCACTAAAAACCACAATTTTGCACAAATCACATAGAAATGCATTAGGAACCATGCCAATCATTACCACAACCCATAAATACCACAAACAACTAGGAGGAGGGGTAAAATAGTCAAATACCACAAAAATAATTAATGCACTTAAATTACCAAAATTCAGGTTTTATACTTTTTCTTTCATATTTGACCTTCCATTGACTTGAATGGCTTGCTCACCTTTATTATTAACCTTTACCTACATAAATGAACTTTATACATGAGATTAACACCAAATTCATAGAAAAGCGTGATAATTTAAGCTTAAAAGGTTCTAACAAGTCATCTAATTGATGACTTATCAACCCCCAAATATAAACTATTGTTGTTCCTCAAGCAACCTAGAAAAATCCAATGAGATAAGGTATTTACAACTCAAAACCACCCAAAAAAAAGTTATACGAAAGATATAGGCTAACAAATCTTAACAAAGACTTCTCAAACATATCATGGAACCAAGTAAACCAAAATTTTTCAATAAGCACAAATCTATGAAACAAGGATGAAAGTTTTTGTCAAATGAACCTTTCAAATCATCAAAGCATCTCAAGAGGTCACACAAAATCTTCAAAGATCTTCTCAAGCTTCATAATTCAACTTACCTTGACTATTAACCAAATTGGGAGTAATACATCACCCTCTAACCCTATGAATCGATATATCTCATATGCAAGAGTTAGCACCATACACACAAGACATTTCAATGCTTAAAGGAGCAAAAATAATGAAAGAATTCAGACTCACTCTCTCACAAAAATTCAATTACAATGAGTAGAACAATGGGATTGACTTTTGTGTTTTTCACCACTAATGTAGGATTACCTGGCTTGGAATCGCCAAGGTTTTGTAGGTCAAGATGAAAGTTTAAGGTGCGGGAAGGAATAGATGGACAAGTGACTATAACCTCCTTTAACACAATCACTCATCCCCGTCTACCCAAAATTTTCAAATTATCCACTTTACTCACCTTCAAATCATTCCTCTGCTTCTCTTAGCCTTTAGCTTAGCATTTACCAAACAAATCTAACCCATCATTTTCTTTCTTTATTTATTTGGACTTTTTCAAGAGATTTCCTATTTTTAAGCTCTTTTTATACCCTCATTTGCCTAATTTCTCTTAGTATTCTACCTACTAGGCTATTCAACTTTATTATCAAGCATATCTCTTGTCTCTTAAGCACATTATTTAACAACCTTAAACAAACCTTTCTTATCTTATCTTAGCATATCATATTTTGCCTATAAGTTCTACTGAGGTAACCTTCTGGGACACTATGACTGGGCAATTTCCATATACCTAACAGGCTATAATTGAACTACCCACTAGAGTAGAAACTGAGAAGGATTCTACTAATATTTTGGGACCGATATCAAAATTCATGAGTGTATAGGTATTCACAAAAAAAAGTGTGGATCCGGGGTCTTATAATTCATACACATAAAGGTGAAAGACTTGTAACATACCAGTAACCATATCAAGAGAACCTTTTGATTCCTATTGAGTCTGAAGGGCATAAATTCAATTCTAACAATGTCCACTAGTAGCACTAGAGATGGCACCCTACTGAGTGGGGCGTGCATCTAGGACTACTGATCATTTCTTTCTCATTGGGAAACTGCAGGACATTCCCTTATTTGATGTCCTGAATTACCATACCCAAAACACATATCACTGCCAACCAAACACTCACCCTTGTAGTTCTTACCACATCTTTTGCAAACTGGTCTTGTGCGACCACTATTTATGCGACCTCACCCTTGGAGCCCAGTGCTTTATCTCGATTGTCCTTTAAAAACTTAGAAACTGGAATACTGGTAGAAGAAGGGGATAAAAATGAGGATTTTTGGTAGAATTGAGGATGATTACCACCTTTTGACTTTTGTTGAGAGAAGTTAAAACTACCAGTTGTAGACCTTTTAATTCTCCCTTTCTCTTTCTTTGAGCTTCTCATCCTTAATATTCAAAGCATGAATCATCAATCTAGAAAGGTCCATCTCCTTAACCAACATAGTTGTCCTACACTCCTTGATAATATCTTCTAAAACACTAGATATGAACTGACTCATCCTTGCCCTAGAATCAGCCACCATAGTCAGAGCGTATCTTTCAAACTGGGTGAACTTGAGTGAATACTCTTTCCCACTTATTCTAACTTCCTTCAAATTAATGACCACTAGAACATTGGCCTCCCACGGTTAGATTGGAAAGAACCTATCTAAGAAAGCAGTAGCAAACTCATCCTACTTCATAGGCCCTATATTTGACCCTCTATCTTCCTTCCACTACTTAACCCAGGTGTAAGTCACCCCTTCCAATTGGTAAATAGCTAAATCAACACTCTCACTTGGGGTAACAACCATAATATTAGTCACCTTCTATGCATAATCTAAAAACTCTTGTGGATCCACCTCAGACTTAGATTGAGATAACACTGGGGATTCATCCGAGTAAAATCCTAGATTTTGGCTACTTCCATGCGTACCATAGGATTTGCTAGGAAAATGGCCTATTGATTGTTCTAAGAAGTCATAGATTAGGCTAAGGTGGCGAAAGAGACCCTATATTCACCGTGAGAGACCTGCTTATTCAGATGGTCCTCAAGAATAGGTGGTGATACAGGTTGGTCCCCATTTTTCTTCCATTAGCCCTTCTTGGAGGTATTTTTGTAAATGATAGAGAACAAATTATAAGAAGCAGTTTGAAGGAGCTCATGCTTCATTGAACGACATAAATACTGAAAGAATAGAGAATTTCCTAAATTGTTCTGTAGCCTCTTATCCATAAGTGTAGTGCACTTCACACCCATGAACAAGACTCTACTTAATACAGCTTTCAGACACCCTATGACACTTTAAACCTTGTGCTCTGATATAAAGTTTGTCACAACCTAAGACTACCCCCTAGTCGTAACATGGTGCATAAGGTTACAAGAGATTCCAAGCATACCCATGAACTGGCACAAGCTATAAATACTGAAAGGAATATGATAAAATGCAGTGAAGAATTTATTTAGTGAAACATATGAATAATAAAATCCATAACAATGCGGTCTAAAAAACATCACTGATAAATATAACTAACCGTCTGACTTTTTGAAAGACTCTAAACATGATGAGTTATTGGGACAAGTCCCCAACTAACTTTGACTGTTGAAATACCATGAATTAAAATACATGAAAGCATGATAAAAAATGTAACTAGTCCTCAACTAATGAGGATTTATCAATGTTGTAGTTGAGTGATACAGGGATGGACTACATGCGAACTTGGAAATAAACATCCAAACCTATATTATAAGACAACATAGCAAAAGAGAGAATATGCGATTAGTACTTTGAATGTACTGGTATGTGAGATGGGAACTAGCTAACATATATAAATATACTGAGCATGAATGCACTAACATGTATAATAAATACAATACCAAGTATAAACATGTACTAAAATAATCTGAATAATTAGTATATAGGAACTTGGTCATACAAACCTAAACTAATTATAACTTGAATATGGTACTGAGGACAGCGAGACATATCTACAACCGACATTTCCTAATCTGAGCTAATCGAGGTCCAACCTGTAACTCCAATTGGAAGGGTATCAATACCTTACTAAGGGTACTAACACTGGCTGTATAGATACACTAATCTGATATCCTGAAGCACTAGGGTGTCAAGTCTAAACTGATGGGTGACCCCTAAGAAGGTGTCAAGCCTAAAATTCCTGTTCACCCCTCATAACCAACATTGGCAATATAGTTCTAGAACTTAGGGACTGCTACTAACGACTCAGCCTAATTGATGGGGCCATCCCTGCATTCACTCGGTGCTAAGTATTACTCCCAATTGAATGACTTTGAAGAATATTTTAAACATAAAATGATAACTAATATGCTCAAGTCATGAGGTTCTGAAAATAATAAGATATACATAATTGAAGGAATCATGAACTTTTAAATTGATGCATGTTCAAAACCTTGGTATCGGCTGTTCATAACCCACCAGCATAGACTAATACAACTAACTGATCATAGTAATTATAGAACTGGCTATGGTACAAAATAAATCATGAATAATATTTAATATTTCATTAACTGGTCATGATATAGACATTTGCATTATCAAACATACAGAAATACAATTCTCATTAGGGAATATATTTTCAGGATACATACCAAAAATAATTGAGAAAGAGTTGATAAAATTGATATGAAAAGTCATAAAAAGAGAAAAATGATTTACATTAGTAAATTTAGGGATATTTTAGGACACAATGGGTGGAAGTAACCCATTGATGAAATCCCACAAACCTAAATGTAAAATTTTCGATGAACTTTTTGGAATTGGGCTTGAATTGAATAACCTTAATTACTTCTTGGACTCGTTATGATTGATTACGAGTTGTTAGGTAGAGTTATGGTCTAAAGTCTTGGTTCATTCACTGGTCAGGCTACGAGTACATATTACGACTTGTAAGGCCTGACTACTAGTCGCATACTAGACTCGTAATCAAAGGACTAGGTTTCTGGTGGGACACTTTTGTGACCACGGGTCCCTCATTACAACTCGTAGTCACGATTACAAAAATAAGGCCAAATTATAGTCACTAGGCTCATAAATTAAGTCCTTCATAGGAGTGACTATGACTCACTCATGAAGACTAGTCATGTGTGGTAACGACTCATTACCTGAGTCATTGTCACGACAGTGTGTCAGGCCCTTAGGGGAAATTTTTCACAAGTTTTTTTCATGACCTCGGATTAAGAAGAGACTTGAAACATTTGAAAAGCTAATTTAGTGTCCTATCTTTTAAGGGTTCTAGAGCTTCGAAATTCATGGTATTACAATATACCACTATGAGAAAAAGAGTTTCTAAAATATTGTGTCTTACAATATTAGGTAAAACTTTTGCTTGGTAAAACTTCTTTTAATTTTGTACAAAATCTTGCCTTCTCTCTTGATGGATGATGTATATATATCTTGAAAATTTGGAGAGAAGCTTCCCTCATTGGATTTCGTAGAAGGACCACCAAAATTCATTCCAGTAACATACTTGTCAAGAAAATTATGAGACAACTAACATATAAGACAAAATACAGGTAGTTGCAAAATTACACACTGGAAACCAATTGTCAGAACTGATGCTTTCATCAGGTCAAGGCAATATTGAAACATGAATAATAAGCAAACATACAAGGATCAAGTTTCAGAGATAGAGTTTGTTAATCATTAAAATGTAAGTAGAAGGAACAAAATTAGAACAATGTGGGAACCCATCATTTACTTAAGAACCTACAGTTAAGTTTGATTAAGTATTAGAAGTAAAATGCAAACAGATGTATAACTCAAGCTAGAATTATAAATTAAATATAGTCGAGTAGTTGAATAATCAACTAATGAAATCGTGCCATGAACTTAGTTAAGACTTGAGTGTAAGGGTTACTTTTTTGTGACTAAATTTATTAGTTTTGATAGGAATAAAAGAGGGTTAGATTGATTACTAAAATAGATCACTGAATTAGAGTAGATATTGATCTTGGTACTATGTGAACTCCTAAAATTGAATACTTGATTGATTGATCTTCAAACATAATTTTTATTGATTATTAGATTTGATAATGCTCATTGAATAAGTAGTGAATTGACATTCAAATATACTTGTGATTTCATGTGTTAGTAGATATTCATCGCTTACCTAGAAGATAAACTTTTTAATTATTAAATACAAGTCAGAAAATTACCGATATGGTTGATTTATCTCATTTTGTGATTGTACTTGTGTATGATATTGTTTTTTGTGGTTAGATGAATCGATAAAGGTAGATCATCATTAATTTGGTAGATTTAAAGGATGAAAAAGTGGAGAGGTTGAAATAAAGGTAGTATAACAATTGGTTTGGAATAAGATGGTAGGCACTAGTTATCTAGGATTGGGTGTCACATAGACAATGATATTTAGATATAGTACCACAGTGGTACTAATACATGGATTGAGCTCATCCCCTACATGTCATAATTAAGGGTCTTTGCTAATCCTATTATGTATTTATATCATGATTTGGAGAGTTTAACTATTCCTTGAGTAGAGCGAGTTATGTTGGTGATATATTATGATTTTTTTGTTTGAACCAATTATTTGAAGAGATAATATAGTTCCTTGAGTGGATCAGTTTTGTTGGTGGTTGTGATTGTGCATTGTAGCAAATGTGAATATAAGGTACATCCTACATTATGTATAAATATCATTTTCCCTTGTATATAGTTATATATGTTATGTATATTGTAGTTCCTTCATGAAATTTTATGATGTTATTAACTATCTCGGTTGTTGGAATCCTAATAGTTTATGGTTGTATAATAGGAAACAAGGGTTATCACGAAATAAGATTATGTGAAAGAGAGAGAGGGGTGTAAAGTTTTTGTAAAAAGGTGAGTGCATACACTATGTGTGTTAGGTTGATTCAAGAAATTGTGTCAGTTAGTCACGCGTTGAGATTAAATTAATAGTACTTAATAATGAAAAGGCGATAAGGTTGGAAGCTGAAGTAAGTTAAGTATGATCAGGTATTAGGCATGTATGCTTGTCATGATCTCTTTTTGTTTGCTATATATTGTTATATGTTTCTAATCCTTATTAGATAATATACCTACCGGTACTTGTGGTTTTACTGGCACTACAGTTACTATATCTCCTTTTAAGGATATAGCTATTTTGCATGTCAGTTGGAGTTTCTATAAGTACAACGATGATTTTCTTCATCACCTGTCATCCACTCTGAAATGGATGATATATCTTGAATCATCCTTCATTTGTTTAGTGTTCTTGTACTTGATTAGACTAGGTTCTGGGAGGTTTGTTTTATTTATTTCGCAATGTACTTTATAATAAGCATTTGTTTTAAATAAAAGGTTTATTATTTACTAATTCTTGAAGTTTTAGCAATATTTTCTGCTGCGTTGAAAATTAGGGGGCAAGGGTTCTCCTATCTAGGGTAGAGTTGGGTAGGTGCCCGCATGATCCGTGACTTGGATCGTGACAACATAGTAGGTCGACTTTAACCCTGATCCTTGCACAACTTGCCCTGGTTTGGTTGTAGGTGGCCATTTCAAGTTTTCAACTTGCAAAGGTTTCCCAATGACTGATGCTAAAGAAAATACAACATTCTTATCAAAATAATTTGGCGGTAGATAGGGAAAAGATATCAGGATTTAGGATATGACAATTGTTTCTCCATCGGGATGAAAAAATGGATCTCATTTTAGGATCCTCATTGGAGATGACGAGTTCTTATATGTGATGCAAAATGCTGGTTTGATGGCCGGTTAACATAATCTTCCAATAGAGCTGCATGAAAGAAAATATATCTGTTGCATAACAATTCTATATTGTAGTCCCCCTTTTGCTCGCACGGTTTTTTGATAAGCTTGTGTAGCTCCTTAATATCCGATCAGTCATACAAAAATCTTCTAACCACTGCATATTGGAGATTTTTGTTTGAAGATTTTTGGGAAGTATATCTGATTTGCCTCATTTTGTTCCAATATTATCATTGTTCACCATACATATAGGTAATTGGTTTTATCATAAGAGACTAAGAGGTTATTGTTGTCAATTTTGTTGATAGTTATAATGAGGCTGTGTATGTTGATGGTTGTGGAATCAATCGTGCTGATTGTATTGTGTGTATCTGGTGCTACTGAATAGCTAATGGAGGTTGTCCAGCGGCCTTAAAGGCCATAGTCACCGGATAAAGTAGGCAAATTTAGGGTTGTGATTTATTATATTAGCCAAAAGCTGTAAGCTAGAAAACCTAAATTATAGTAGTTTTTGACCTATTTTTATCATTTTATCTTAAACCAAGTGTTTACATGCTCTTTTTAAATTCATCCAAATAGTAAAAAAACGTTTTAAACTATTTTTTGTTAAAAACACTTGAAATAAGTCAATTCAAACAAGTTCTAAGACTACTAATTTTATGAGACATCTAAAAAATCTATGTCAAATTTAGGATGTTCTTTAAATACTTTCCCATAAATTTTACGAAGAAGGCAACGTTCAACCTCAATTCAGTTTTTTCTCCACACATGCGAAGATACATGCGAGGAATAGCCAACAAATATTAAACTAAACCTCAGGCAATTAGTCCTCCAATAACTGTACAGCTTCGGATTTTTATAATCCTATCTTCTTCCACAAAAGTAAAACTCATTAAGCAGTGCACTACTTTTCTGTAATTATTTTTGTAATAATTCAAGCTCCAAGCTGAGTGTCCACTAAGACGACATGTTTGATTTAATGCTTTCCCTGTCAGCATCAAGGCCTTATATAATATTTTATGTTTAAATCACTCCTGGGCATTAATTATCTATCTTACCTAAAAAAAAAAAAAAACATTGTGTCCACTTCGCTTAAAATTTAAATTGCTTATGTTTCATTTCCCAAATAGTTAGCCTAAAAATATTCAATAGCGTAAACATAGTTTGATTAATGGCACAACTCTTAGAAATGTTTGGAAACCTTTTCTTCACCGATAAATTAGTTCTTTCATTTCAATTTGCTTGTCCTGCTTTATGGGTTAATTTACTTAAAAAACAATATCTCTTTAAATTTTTCAACTCTTTACTTCTAACTTTTCGCATAACATGTTTAAAATTGCAAGACTAAAAAATATTTTGTTAGCATTCTATAATTACCTAATATTTTGATAATGACAAACTAACACAATAAACATGCAGGATCAAATAATTTCGAAGCTATCGCGATGGGAAGAAATACATAGAGATCATGGATTAATATAGAAAGAATCAATTCAGACAACTAGGCGACCTTGGAAGATCTCACAAATATGGAACCAAAAGATACCCACACAAGGAATTGATTTCAGCGAACAATCAAAGGAGCAAATCAGTACGATGCAATATTGTATGAAGACCAAATATGAAAAAGGATAATATTCTCTACATAGACATATCTTATATGGACATGTATGAATATGATACTTCAATCCAGCAAAGGAAAAAGCATATCGCACAAGAGGAAATATCTGATATGGACGCGCTGAAGATATGGGTATTCAATTAAGGAATCCAAACCAATCCTTGAATGAAAAAAAAATCCCCTGGTTTTCCTTTAAGAATAAGCCTATATAAAGGCATTGGAGAAAGAAGAATCATCGCGTAACTTCACGATAAACTATCACAAGGTCTCATCTTTTAGTCTTCATAAAGCTTTGTAATTTTCTCATTTTACAATCATTCCAAAAAGAAAAAGATTGAGTCTGTCTATTAGTTATACCAGTCGAGGCTGTCACTATATCTGGATAACTACAAATTGAGATTCAGAACTTGTTCAATCACACTTTAACGCATTCTTAATGTCATGACCTAAAGGAAACCCTTGCAACCTAAGGTGATTGAAATAGGCACCACACCGATGATCCGAACCAGTATAAAATTTTGTATTTTTCATCACATTTCAGTTTATGCTTTCAGTTTAATTTTGTTTTATTGAGTATACAAACTTGCTGGTGAGTTGTGACAGAGCCGATCAGTCGACTCAGAAAAAGATTTCAATTCAACCCCCGAATTTCATGTTTGCTACATACTATATATCTTTAGTGTAAGAACACGAAATTCTTTTACTTTCTTAATCTACGTGCTAAGTTAAAAGTAGTCAAACGTATTGAAAGGGAGATATTTAATTAATTGTTCGAGAATGATGAATTATCAGTTTAATATATAATAATGAGAAATTTTTTAAAAATTAGTTAGTCATTATGGAGAAGAACAGAAGTGTTTGATTGAATGATTCCATTATAAGACTGGCGATAGTGGAATCCATAGAGTTTAGATGTGGAGACGTGCTAAGATAGCTTTGTGTGTCGCCTATATATAGCACCGCAAGACAGGGTTTGAGATGGAAGTACAGAACCAATTAAAGAAAGAAGCGAAAACTAGTGAGCGGAGCAGTTAGTATATAGAAAAAGAAGCATGTCATGGTTATTAAAGTTTGTGAAGGAAGGACAACCATATTTGGCAGCGACGTTGTTGCAGTTTGGATATGCAGGATCAGCCATAATAGCTAAGTTTGCTTTAAATCATGGCATGAGCCATTTCACCTTTGCTGTCTACAGAAATGCCTTTGCCACTATTGTCTTCGCTCCTTTTGCCTTGCTCTTGGAGAGGTCAATTCCCCATGTTTTAGTATTTTTTTTTTTTCGCGACTCTTTAATTCACCTAACATATTTAAGAACATAAATTAAAAGGCATTATGGTATATTTTATTTATCTTTAATTTAAAATCACAAGATTCAAAAATTTTTACTTTCTTAAAACTCCATGCCAAGTTAAAACCATACAAATTAAAAGGTAGAGTCAGTATATTCATGCACTGCAACACTCTGTTTTCTTAGATGGAGTTATTAACTGGGTTAAACACTAATAAAGTTTCTCTCTGACTATTTAACAAACAGGAAAATAAGGCCAAGAATGACTCTATCCATTTTCATGAAGATTATGCTGCTGGGCTTAGTGGAGTATACATATCAGACAATACTTTAGCAAATTTTTTATAATATACCAGATGGTCTGATATTCCACTGAAAACAAAAGCTGTCGTTTTTGCAGGCCTGTCATCGACCAGAACTTGTATTACACAGGATTGAGATACACTACTGCAACTTTTGCAACCGCAATGTGTAATGTGCTTCCAGCCCTCACCTTTTTGTTGGCTTGGATATTAAGGTTTGTAACTTCCCATCTTTTTAGAAACTTATTTATTGACATGCACGTTCATAGTAAATGTTTTTAAAGGACAAAGATAAATAGATGACCACGCTCTGTAAATTTATTAACTGAACTAGTATTGGATCTTGAAAAACAATAAAACCAATAAGGGTGTCGCGTACCAAAAAAGTCCGTGGTATTTTTGAGCCATACAATATTTCTTTTGTTGACCATAAAAAAAATGAAATGAGATATTTTTTCTACTTAAAAATTAAATATAAGAAAATTAAATTTTTAGATCTCTTAAATATAAAAAAAAAAAAAATTAAAAAAAATCATAAAGTTAAGAGATAATTTTTAGTGGCTTACCCACCAATTCTAACCAAAACCTAATGACACCAATGTTCAGTTGAAAAAAATGCCAACTATTAATGCACAAAAGCTACAAAATAAGCACTGACTCTGTTGAGAAGAATACATTTATGTATATCTAATTGATTATAATATTTTATTTGAATTATATACTTGGTTAAATAAAATAAAGGAAAGGAAAAGAGTATGTATGAAAGTTGGTCAGTTGATTTGGTAAATGTAGAATAATGGGTGATTGAATGGAACATGTAGGCTTGAGAGGGTGAACATTAAGAGAATAGCAAGTCAGGCCAAAATAGTGGGAACAATAGCGACATTTGGCGGTGCCATGATTATGACACTGATTGGAGGACCTACAATTGGATTGCCTTGGACAAGACACCACGTCAATATTCCATCTTCTACTTCTACTAGTAGTGTTTCTACTCATGAGCTACAACCCATTAAAGGTGCCCTCTTCATCGCCGCAGGTTGCATCTGTTGGGCCGGCTTTTACAACCTTCAGGTACCTCGCATACCCAAAATTATTTCAACTAAAAGATCTTTTTAACTTTTTTGCTCTTTTCAGTTTATGGTATTTACAATCTCATTATATTTTTCTTATACTGTCGGATTAAGGTTACAATAATAGGTAAATTTTCGTAATAATCTTGATACAATAACCTAAACAATACATGTGTACGTACAAGTTATAATATATTAATTGATTTGATTATGTATAACTTAATCAATCATTTACTTATGATTCCTAGTCAACGAATGATGTACCTTTCTAAATTTAAAAATAATTTAATACATTCTCTAATTTAAAATAAGTGAAATTTTTGAGTTATTTTTTAATGTCGAAAATAAGTGAATTGTTTATTCTTCAAAAATCATGTTAGAAATTTCTTCAAGTTTTACCTTCATTTATACTTTTTAGGTTATGAGTTCAAGAGACTTAATTGATTTTATTTTAATGTTACTAAAATTTCAAGAGTAGTTTGATATTATCTAAAAAAGTAAAATATAGAAATGAAAGAACAATTTATTTCCTAGTTTCTTTTCCTTAATAAGTGTGAATTGAAGTAAAATTTCATTTATTTGAACGAGAGGAAGTAACAAATTTTCAGTCACACATATATATTTTATGGCATGGATATTAATATACCATATACATTTTAATATATTTTTTCTAAATTCCGGACCAAGTCAAAATAGTCAAATAATTGAATTGAGGGAGAATTAAATAACTTCAGTTGTCAGTGTTAAGATGGATATTCTACAATGTTTTTCCTCCACGGTTAACATAATCCTTATTTATGTGTGACAAAAAGGCAATTACATTGAAGACATACCCTGCGGCATTATCACTCACTTGTTTCATATGCTCGTCCGGAGCACTGCAAGGCGCTGTTCTGACCCTTGTGGCTGAAAGGGGCAATACTTCAATTTGGGCCATCCAGTGGAATACTAAATTGTTATCTTACGTTTATAGTGTAAGCCTGAGCATTCTCTAGTATGTGTCCTTATTCATACTTAGTAGGAAGAGTAATTTTTTTTATGCAAAATAGGGAATGGTCACTTCTGGAGTCGGCTATTATGTCTCTGGATTGATAATGAAGGAAAAAGGACCGGTTTTTGTAACTGCATTTAATCCTTTAAATATGATTATCGTCGCAATTTTGGGTTCATTCATTTTATCCGAGCAGCTAAACTTGGGAAGGTATGTAAGTATTTATTTATTTTATCCTTTTTTTTGAAATAATAAAGGATTATCACGATATCATCTATAACTTTTTCTTCAAGAAGTATATATATATATATATATATATATATATAATTGCAAAAGAAATTTTCTAATTAATTCGGTGCCGGTTGAATGTAGGGTTTTGGGAGGGGCAATAATAGCAATCGGATTATATTTAGTAATATGGGGCAAGAGCAAGGACGAAAAATTGTCGAAATCGATCAGTAGTGAAGAGGCCCATCAATCAGAACTAGTAGAAAAAGAAATACCTGCAACGTCAAATACTTCGAATCAGGCAAATACTGGAGATGAAGTTGTTTAAGAAGATTAAAGTAAAAAGGATAATTTAAAATTATAACTCCCGATTTGTGATTGGGTTTCTGGATAACTATGAAGTTCCCCGTCGAGGGATGTTACTTTTGCATTTCTTTATTAGAATAATGGGAGAAATAAAAAAAATGTGTGAGCATCTATAAAGCATCTATCTATTTATTATGCTGATAAAATGGACACCCTTTATTTAAACAACATAAGGTGGTGAACAAATAATTAAGTACTCAAAATGACAAGCATAAAAAGAGGAAGAGACAATATCCGCTAATTCTAATAATGGCTTAAACATATGGGGTACGTTAATACTATCCATTTTATTTTACACGGTCAATCAGTATAATCTTAATAAAAGTAGTTATTTCAATTTAATTAATTCATTTTATTTTATTTTTAATATTATCCTTATCGTTAAATAACATAATAAAGTACTCCTATTAGCAGTCAAACTCTAGATATTCAACACATAATTAACAAAATTAGATTTAATAAAATGAACCACTAATAAGTATTTTCTAAAGTAGAGTATCAAGTCAATGAGAAAATTAAAGGGAGTAGAATATAAGGTTAAAGTATAGTGCTACTGGTATTTTTTTTCGCCATCTGGTAATTTAATTATTTAGTAGTGTTTGAAATATATTAAAAGAAAATATAATACAATTTATATTTTAAGTATGCGATTGACCATGATTTAAAATTATATTGATTTGATGTTGAAATTTCACTAACCTATAAGAAAATAAGAAATTAACGACATACTAAATTTTGTTGCTAAACAACAAATATCTCATGGTAATTTCTTTTAGCTGCAGATTAACGACGAATTGTAAGAAAATTCACTCAGCTAAAATCTATTTTGGCGACGAAATAATTAGGGACGACAAATTACGTAGTTAACTTTCTTTATTTTCTGGTAGCGTTTTGTTTGGTCGTACAATAATAATATAGTAGTAATAAATATATAATAGTAGTTGTTAGCAGTAGATTATTTTTGAATCAACAGCATAATAATAACAATAGTATAATATAACAACAACAACAACAACAATAATAATAATAATAATAATAAAAATAAAAAAATAAAAAATAGTAGTACGTTTATATATACTAATAGTATTAAAAGTGGTAGTACTGTTATATTATATTTTAATACATTTGATCAAATTTTAAAAGAAAGATAAAATATAATAATAATAATAATAATAATAATAATAATAATAATAATAATAATAATCATCATCTCATTGGTTTCAAATTATTATCTCAATTCAAATATACACATTATTAAGTAGATATACATCACATTTTTTAAAAAAAAAAAGGGTAAACAAGAACAATAACAAACTAAATCTGTTTTAATAAATTAAGATAAAGATAAAATTTGCTGAATATTAGATTGTTGAATTGGTGTTAAATTTTGAATTTTAAATAGAAGTTATAGATTTCGTTAAATATTGAAAAAAAACTCTATACTAGATAAATTTGAATTTGAACTAACTAAAGGATAAATTTGAATTTAAATGATAAAAAATATTTAAATTTGAAAATATTAGCATTTTAAATTTAAAAAAAAAAAGATTCTCATTAACTTTAAACTAGAAATCTATAGCTAAAAGAGTCCTAAACAAACTCTAACTATTTAATAATAATAATAATAATAATAATAATAATAATAATAATAATAATAATAATAATAATATAGTAGTAGTAGTAGTGATACTTATATAACAGTAGTTGTTAGCAGTAGATTATTTTTGAATTCATATCATAGTAATAACAATAGTATAATATAATAATAATAATAATAATAATAATAATAATAATAATAATAATAATAATAATAATACGTATATATATACACTAATAGTAGTAAAAGCGGTAGTAGTTATATATTATATTTTAATACATTTGATCAAATTTTAAATGAAAGATAAAATATAATAATAATAATAATAATAATAACAAAAACAATAATAATAATAATAATAATAATTATAATAATCTCATTGGTTTCAAATTATTATCTCAGCTCAAATATTTATAGATTATTAGGTAAATATACATCACATTTAAAAAAAAGGATAAACAAGAATAATAACAAACTAAATCTTTTTTAACAAATTAAGATAAAGATAAAATTTGCTGAATATTAGATTGTTGAATTGGTGTTAAATTTTGTATTTTAAATAGAAGTTATAGATTCAGTTAAATATTAAAAACAAACTCTATACTAGATAAAGTTGAATTTGAACTAACTAAAAGATAAATTTGAATTTAAATGATAAAAAAGATTTAAATTTGAAAATATTATGCTTATAATATATATAACAAAAAAAATTCTCATTAACTTTAAACTAAAAATCTATAGTTAAAGAGTCCTAAATAAACTCTAACCATTTAATAATAATAATAATATAGTAGTAGTAGTAATATATATATATATATATATATATATATATAGTTGTTAGCACTAGATTATTTTTGAATTCATAGCATAATAATAACAATATAATAATAATAATAATAATAATAATAATAATAATAATAATAATAATAATAATAATAAAAAAATAGTAGTATGTGTATATATACATTAATAGTAGTAAAAGCGGTAGTAGTTATTTATTATATTTTAATACATTTGATCAAATTTTAAATGAAAGATAAAATATAATAATAATAATAATAATAATAATAATAATAATAATAATAATCTCATTGGTTTCACATTATTATCTCAGTTCAAATATATACATTATTAGGTAAATATATATCACATTTAAAAAAAATAAGGATAAAATAGAATAATAATAAACTAACCCTTTTTTAACAAATTAATATGATATTTAAAATTTGAATTTTGAATGAAATTTGATTTGGAATTGGATTCTACGTTCTTAGCCTCTTTTATATATACTCCTACATCATAAGTTTTATTGGTTAATTTGTTTACTACATTCTTTAAAATTTTTATTTTAAAATTTTAATTTTGATTTAACATTCTTCTTTTTTATATGTAGGAAGGATATAAATCATATCAACTTTCTCTGTTATTGTAAACGAAAAGGAACAAGTCTACATCCATTCGCCCCTTACTTCAAATGGTAACACATTTCAAGAAGATAAGGAGAAAAAAATTGATAATAATTGGAACTTTGGTAAGCAAAGGATTTACAAGTAAACGGACTTTGAATTAATACAATTTTTATTGTTTAATTTATGAAGAAGTCTTCTTGAGAGTTTATTCTAATTTTTAATGATAATTTTGTTGTTGTTGTTGACTTGCAGAAGAGACAAAGAAGACCGAAAGGAAGAAAATGAAAGATAAGTGCAGAGTAGAGTTTTCAATTTTGTTGGTATAGTTGGCAAGCTTAAATTTCAAAAATTCTGTTTGATATTCTTCTTCTTCTTCTTTATTTTAAATATTATTTTATTTCACAACTTTTCTATAGTTAATTCAATTGTATGCAATTTATGACTGTCTGATTTTATCTCAGACAATCGTAAAATTGGAACATGACATTCCATAATGAAAAGTTTAGAAAAAATAGTTTAATATCATCCGCGCATCACGCGGGGTATACTAGTTATCGTTAATACTATTAAAAGTCACCTTACTTTATGTAACTAGCTAGTTCCTATGGTCATTTCACCAAAACTTATATTTTTATGGTGGAATTTAATGGCGTGATAAAATTATTTTTTAAGAAAATAGCTAAAATATTAATAAAAAATATAGACCAATTTAGAACCAAACCAAATCTAACCCAATTCGTTCCTTTTTATTCTAAAAAAAATTCAAGCATTCATATTTTTGTTCTCTATTCAGTAGAAGATAAATAACAAAAGCTAGACAAGTCAAATTGGTGATGTGATTTCAAAAAGCTTGAAAACTCATAAAATGACTTTTATGATTCGTTGAGATTTTTTAATAAATTGATAATTGTGATATATTTGAGGTGTTATTTTGAAGTTGAGGTTAATTTGAAGTTATTTGATGAAGATTTGACTTATTTTGAATGGAGTTTCTTATGTGAAATTCGTATAACAGGAAATCTAATTTTAATAAAAAAAAAATCAAAATATATATATTCTTAGATTATATATTGCAAGTCATATCAATACTTCTTAGACTCCAAGTTTTAAAAGAAAAAAATAAAAAGTTCATTTTAATAAGAATTATTTATTATGTGGGCTAAAATTATGGAACCTGTTAATGAGCATGTGTTTTTTCTATTTCTTCAATTATATTTATATTTAATTTTGTAAAAGAACAACAAATATTCTCCTCTCTCCACAGTTCCTTCTTTTCCAATCTCTCTATAATTACGGATTATAGTATAATATCTTTAATTTCTAATTTTGGATTATAGTACAATATCTTTAATTTCTAATTCATGATTTTTGAATATGCAATAATATTGGTGTGGAAACTGATTCCAATAAATATTATATATTAATAATTTATTTTTAATATGTGAAAATTGTATACAATCGAGTACTCATGTATTATTTTAAATGATTAATTTGAAATATATATAACAAAGTCATATTTAAATGATTTTTAATTTTGGGGGTTTTAATTTATGAAATTGATATATAAGATTCTAGAAACAAATAATGTATTCTTATAAATGTTTTTAGTGTACAAAAATGATACATAATATGATATTCATGAAGTAATTTAATAAATTTCATTGAAGACAGTTTATATACTCATTTCATACTTAAGTAGTATATATTTTTTGAGTTCTCAATGTATGAAATTGATATTGATGAAGTGTTGTATATGTCACATTTGTATGAAATGAGTTTTATGAATGTGACAATTGATAAAAATGGTGTTGTATGTTACATAACCCTTTTAGTGTATGTAATGGATATTGAATGGAATTTCACTATACATACTAAAATGAAACTAATTGATAATTGTTTGATATCAAATAATTTTTTTTTTTATAATAAGTAATCAGCATTAGCCACAGTTGATATCGGTGTTGATTCACTATGCTAATTTTATTTTGTGATCAAAGAAGATAAAGTCAATTTCAAATAAAAAAGAGCATAAGTGGATTTTTTTTTACCATAATTTACTCCGAGAGAATGAATTTACAAAGCTATTAAGCATATATATTATTTACACTATAATTTAAAAATAAATTAAAAGGAATAATAAGATTCCTTAGCTAACGTACACCGATGAGAACCATGGTAAGAGGAAGGGGATGAGTTCGTGGAAGAGGATGAGAGTGTGGATGCGGAAGAATTAATATTGTTGAGGAACGGTCAGGGGAAGCAACTAACGTTACGCCGACTGAGACGAATGGTGGAGATCCGAAGTTAAAACAGATTACGAAAATTCAACAAGGAATACACGAGCTAGGATCTACGTTGATAATTTAAGGGGTTAATCAAAAACTACAAGTGAGTAGTGCGGGATTACACTCTGGTAGACAGCCCTAGATCTGGAGCTGGTGAGAAAACCCAAGCTGACAGATCTGAGAACGAAATGTTGAACAATAACCAAGAGTAGAAACCACAAATGAAGGAACCCTGGGTGAACCTATTTCAGCAAAATCATGCGGCAGAAAATGGTTTATCACTGCAATATATAGCTCCTCAGATAGGAGAAGGTGTGATAGTGGTTCAATTAGACAAAGAGGAAGTAAAATGTGAGACAGAGAAATGAAAGTATGCAATGATAGTGTACTCTATTGGAGAATATCCTAAATACAACATGATGAATAGGTTTGTTACTCAAACTTGGAATACTGTCGCTACTCCAGAGGTATACCTTCACGAATATGGGTATTTTATTATTAAATTTAACTCATTAGAGGATTTACGGGAGATTCTATATGCTGGTCCATATACATTAAACTATCGGCCTCTGATTTTGAAACCATTGACAACAGAGTTTAATTTTTATGAGGAATTTCACACTGATATTCCACTCTGGGTTAAAATTTCGAAGCTACCTATGAACTGTTGGTGAGTGAACTCACTCAGTAGAATTGCTAGCTCGATTGGGAAACCTATATTTGCTGATGAATGCATAGCAAAACAGACAAGAGTACCTTATGCTCGTATGATCATTGAAGTGAATGTGACTAAAAAATATTGTCGGACGAAATTACAATAGCTGACCCGAATGGTAAAGTGTTCACACAATCAATAATCTACGAATAGTGGCCAACCTATTATGAACAATGTTAGAAGATTGGTCACAAATGCACCCTTGCCCCAGCACCTAAAGCTCAACCTAAGCCTGGACAGAGAGAAAGGGTATAGTGGGCCTCGAGTAGTAAAGGAATTAATGGGTCTACAAGGGTCCATTACCACCTCCTATGATTAGTAACAACAACCAAAAAGATGAAGCTAAATAGCTGGAGCAAAAAACTATACAGGCTGAAACTAGTAGTCAACCCACTGATGTCATTGTGTGCAGAGTTGCCAGCTCAAAGCTTCAACATAAACAGAGATACAAGTAAAAGTGGAGGAGCTGAAATTAACTTACCCTACAAAGAAGATATAGAATTGAACATGATCAGTTTCCCTTGGGTAAGTGCAGTTATAACTACTAAGAAAGGTACTGGTTGTAAACAGAGATTTGGAGACATATAAGTTGGCCTACCCCCGATAACGGGAAGTCCCACTCTGCATAAGCTGGCTTTTATGGAATATTCATGGTGTAAATAAGAGATACAAGCAAAAGAAGGTTAAAAAGTTTTATAGTAATAAGTATATTAAATTAGTTGGTTTGATAGAAATAAGAGTAAAGCAACAAAAATCTTCTAGCATTCTGAATCTAATAGTACCTGGTTAGGGTTCCATAAATAACTATAATGCTGTTAAAAATAGTCGTATTTGGGTAGTGTGGGATAAGAATCTCTGTGTGGTGACTGTTTAAGACAAGAAGATCAGGTTATTCATTGTAAAGTCCATCAAAATGCTAATACGAAATGTTTTCTTACCGTTGTCTATGGATTCAATACCATACAAAGATGAAGCTTATGGGAGTATCTAATGCAAATAGTGTTAGAACAATAATGATAATTGTACAAGAAATTCAAATTAAAATTTGCTTGGCTTAGAGGCACGATAGTACACTTCTTGAAGATAGTTGGAGTCTCTCCCACGAGCAAACGGAAGAACAAGTGACAACTCTATCTTCGGGATTCAACTAAGCCACAAAACAAGTAGCATTCAAGAATGTTACTCTTCTATTCTTGAATTGGTGATTTCACCATTTGATCAATGTCTCTCTAGTGTTTTCAAGGGGAAAGTAGTTTTGAGTGCTTGTCTTTTCAAACAAAAAAAAACACTATTTATAGGATGAAAGTTTCATGCATGAGAAGCATATTAATTAAGTGATAGTTAATAGGTTCATGTATGTTTTAAAACAAAAAAATATCATTCTTTCAAGAACCTATAACGTAAAACTTAATGAATAATGAATTTAATAGTTAATAGGTTCATGTATGTTTTAAAACAAAAAAAATATCATTCTTTCAAGAACCTATAACATAAAACTTAATGAATAATGAATTTGTCAAATACATTTTCTTTGTAACTCAAAACTTATGACTAATGAATTTATCAAATTAATTTCCTTTGTAACTCAAAACTTTAAGTGATGCATTTGTTTCAAAACTAATTGAAACATAACTCTTAAAAACTCTTTAACCAATGTACTTGTTTCAAAATTTATTGAAACATAAAATCAACAATCCCCCACTTGTTTCAAGAAATTTTATCTTTAAAAAACAAAATTCATTTGAGACATTAATCTAGCAACATGCATCAATAATGGTGTCTTTTGGACTTGAACCATTAGCTAGTGAAGACTTTCTAAATCATTGACTACTTAGTGAACAAATCTTGAACTAAGTGGTTCATTGAATGAAGTAGAAAAATACTCCACACATATTGCTATGTTTCGGTGAAAATCAAAATCCTTTGACACCTTATGGCCATATGTCCCGAATTCTTTTAGCTAAGTGCTTTAAGATTTCTCTGTAAAAATCTTATTGAAGCGGCCTCCACTTCGCACTTAGTGTGGTGAATTCATCAAGAGTAACTTTGCATACTCCGACTAAGTAGTCTATGAATTTCATTAAGAGAAATTAATCTCATCCTCCTTTACAATAAAGTATCAGTAAATCTATTAAAAGAGTTCCTACACACTCCAACCGAAATCGGTGTATAGACTTAATAAGAGAATATAATCTCATTCTTTTCTTTTGTAGGAATACTGTCAAATCTATCAAGAGTGTTATTATTTACTCCAATCGATATCGGTCTTATAGATTTATCAAGAGAATAAATCTCAACTTATGCACATCTACTCACTCTCTAGGGAAAAAGGAAATTTTATGAATGTGCTTCACAATTGTAACTTTATTTGTTTGTCCCTTTGAACCTAAGATTACATCATTAGGTAGGGTTACCATAAAGTACAATCAATCTACAACATGCTTCATTCCCATCCCATTACAAGTTTGTACCACCAATTCCTTGCCTAACCCTTTAGACAAATGATCTGCTAAATTGAGTTTGGACTTCACATATTAAAGCGATATTATGCCATCCTCCAATAATATTCTCACATGATTGTGTTTGAGACGAACTTGTCTTGACTTGCCATTGTAACAATCACTTGAAACCCGAAATATAGCAGCTTTATTATCACAATATATAGTCAAAGGTGGTATTGACTTACCCCATAATGGAATATCTATCAGCATACTCCGCAATCAATCAGCTTCTTCTCCAGCAGAAGACATAGAGATTAATTCTGACTCCATGGTTGAGTGAGTAATACATGTCTGCTTCTTTGATCTCCAAGATATTGCTGCTCCAGCCAAAGTGAAAATCCAAGCAGTAATAGATTTAGAGTCATTCGGATCAGAATTCCAAGTAGCATCACTATAGCCTTTAAGAATTGCTGGAAAGGTAGAATAATGCAGGCCAATATTGATTGTACCCTTCAGATACCTTAAAACACAAATTAAGGCATTCCAATGCTCAACTCCAGGTCTACCAGTAGACTTGCTCAAAGTTCCTACAGCATAACCAATATCTGGCTAGTTTGATGCTAGGATCAAATGGTGTAGGAGCAGGCTTGTCGTCAAAATGACAAAACCTCTTTAAAACCTTCTCAATATAACTTGATTGAGTAAAAGTCAAACCACTTGTCGATCTTACAATTTTGATGCCTAAAATTACATTAGCTTCTCCAAGATCTTTCATTTCAAACTGAGAAGCACAAAAATATTTTGTTTCTTTGACTCTTTCGATATCAGTTTCAACGATCAACATGTCATCTACATAAAGACATATTATAACACCATAATTTTCTTAAAATTTACTAAATATGCAGATATCTCCATCATTGATTAAGTAGCCATTAGAAATTGTAACTTTTCTAAATTTATTATGCCATTGTTTTGGAGCTTGTTTTAATCCATAAAGAGATTTAAGAGGTTCACAAACTTTACGTTCTTGACTAGAATTGACAAATCCTTCTGGTTGTTTCATGTAGACTTCTTCGTCTAGATCTCCATGCAGGAATGCATTTTTCACATCTATCTGATGAATCACAAGACCATGAATTGCTGCTAGAGCAATCAAGAGATAAATAGTGGTCATTCAAACTACAGGTGCAAAAGTACCAAAATAATCAATATTTTTCAATTGAGTAAAGTATTTAGCTACCAAACGAGCTTTGTACTTATCTAAAGTACCATCGGATTTCATTTTCTTCCTAAAAATCCATCGGGAACCAATTGATTTACATCCAGGAGAAAGATCTGAAAATATCCATGTATTATTAGATAATATAAAATGCATTTCAGCATCAATGGCTTCACGCCAAAATGGAGCATTATGTGAAGACATAGCTTCAACATAACTTTCAGGATTTTTTTTAACCAAATAAGCTTGAAAATCAGGTCCAAAGTCTTTTGATTTGGCTGATCTTGAACTACATCTTGGTTGACTTTCTTCCAATGGCTCAACTATTTTCCTTTTAAGAGGAGAAATAGAAGAACTTGAACTTTGTTCAAAAGAATCTTTTTTCTTGGGATATATATGCTCAAAAAAGTTAGCATGTAAAGATTCAATAATTGTGTGAGGACTTGGGGTCTTAAGATTTAAAAATCTATAAGCCTTACTGGTTTATGAATAACCAATAAACATGCAATCTACTCCTCTATAGCCAATCTTAGTTAAATGTTGATTTTGGTAATCGAACATGAGCCAAGCAACCCCATACTTTAAAATAATTTATATTTGGTTTTCGATTATTCCAAAGTTTATATGGATATGCATCATGATTGCTGGAAGTAATTCTATTCAAAATATGACATGCTGAAAGCAAGGCTTCAGTCCACAAATTTAAGATATACCAGATCCATAAAGCATAGAATTAACCATTTCTATGAAAGTCCTATTTTTTCTTTCTGCTACACCATTTTATTATGGTGTATAGGACATGGTCAATTGTTTTTCAATGCCTTCTCTCTCACAAAAATAAATAAAATCTAACTTTAAGTACTCTCCACCTCTATCAGACCTAATTGACTTAATTTTCACACTCAATTTATTTTCAACTTCTGTTTTATATTATTTGAAAGTCTCAAATGTTTCATCTTTTGTTTTCAATGAAAAGACATAAGTATATCTTGAGTAGTCATTATAAAAGTGATAAAAACCTCTTTTCATGATGTGACAAATAATCCATCTCACAAATATCAGTGTGGATTAATTGCAAAAGTGTGGAAGTCCTTTCAACTATCTTAAAGAGCTTCTTAGTAATCTTGCATTTACTACAAGTAAGACACTTAGTAGTATGATTCTTTCTACAATCTTTGATTAATCCATTATTCACCATAAGTTGAATGGATCTAAAATTCACATATCCCAGACGTTCATGCCATAAGTCCAGAGACTCCACAAGATAAGCAGAAATATTTTCATTTCAATATTGAGTTTAAACATTCCATTTGCAACATAACCTTTTCCAACAAACATGTCATTTTTAGATAAAATAAACTTATCTGCCTCAACAACCATTTTAAAATCATGCTTCGAAAGAAGCGTACCTGAAATCAAGTTCTTTCGATTATCAGGAACATACAATACGTCCATCAATGTAACTATCTTTCCGGAAGTAAACTTCAGTTCAACAGTTCATTTTCCCACAACTTTAGTAGAGGAGGAGTTTCCTATATATACAATTTTACCGTCCCCCACTAATTTATAAGTCTTGAAAGAATTTCGGTTACCTGATATGTGACGAGTTGCGCCAGTATCTATCCACCATTCCACTTGATCTTCTGCTACAAATGCTTCTGTGACCATTGCCATAAGATCATCTTTTTTATTTTTATTTGCTTTTTCTTTCTTCTTTTCGGCTTTGAGAATTCTACAATCACGCGCATAGTGACCAACTTTGTGACAATGATAGCATCCACCAGATTTAAAATTGGCACCATTATGCTTGAAATTTGTAGTCTTCTTTGCCTTTGAAAAATTCTTATTTTCAGGTTCCTTCTTGTTTTATTTTTCTTCAACCATATGAGCTTTCATGACAGGTTCCTTCAAACTATTATTATCGCGCCATCGTGTCTCTTGTTCAATTTGTAAGTGTTGCAGCAATTGTTCAAGAGTCAAATCTTCCTTTTTAAGTAAGAGTTTGCTTCGGTACTCTTTCCAAGATGGAGGAAGTTTTGATACAATAGCACCAACATGAAAGTTTTCATCAAGACCAATTCCAGATATAGCAATTTTATTAGGTATAAGTTGGAATTCTTGTACTTGTTCAGTGATTGACTTGTCATCAACCATTTTGAACTCCATATAATTTGAAACGAGAAATTTCTTAGAACTCGCCTCTTCGGCTAAATAAATAGCTTGAAGAGTGTCCCATATCTCTTTAACATATTTGCATTTAACATAATATTGATCATAATATTTGTTAGACATTCCTCAAAGAATATAATTCTTGCACAAATAATCATCATATTGCCATTTAACAATTTGTTCTTTAATCAAAGTAACCTCGTCAGATGCTACCTCAAAACCAGGAGCATTAGGACAAGGTTCTTCAAGAATACATACCAACTTTAATCGTTTTAAAAAGAATTCCATCTTTCCACGCCATCTAGGAAAGTCTTTGCCATCAAATATTTCAAAATTAGGATTAGCAAAGATGGAATACTATTTGATATTGATGTAGAAGCCATAGAGACAACTATCTTCAAATTGTTAGAACAATAATAATAATTGTACAAGAAATTCAAAATAAAACTTGCTTGGCTTAGAGGCACGATAATACACTTCTTGAAGATAGTTGGAGTCTCTCCCACGAGCAAATGGAAGAACAAGTGAAAACTCTATCTTCGGGATTCAACTAAGCCACAAAACAAGTAGCATTCAAGAATGTTGCTCTTCTATTCTTGAATTGGTGATTTCACCATTTGATCAATGTCTCTCTAGTGTTTTCAAGGGGAAAGTAGTTTTGAGTGCTTGTCTTTTCAAACAAAAAAAAAACACTATTTATAGGATGAAAGTTTCATGCATGAGAAGCATCTTAATTAAGTAATAGTTAATAGGTTCATGTATATTTTAAAACAAAAAAAATATCATTCTTTCAAGAACCTATAACGTAAAACTTAATAATAATGAATTTGTCAAATACATTTTCTTTGTAACTCAAAACTTATGAATAATGAATTTATCAAATTCATTTCCTTTGTAACTCAAAACTTTAAGTGATGCATTTGTTTCAAAACTAATTGAAACATAACTATTAAAAACTCTTTAACCGATGTATTTGTTTCAAAATTTATTGAAACATAAAATCAACAAATAGCTCTTACTGTCAATGGACCTTGGCTGATATGTGTAGACTTTAATGCTTTATTAGATGCTAAAGATAGATTGAGTGGGTATCCAGTTCAGTTTGCTGAGATTAAACATTTTGCAAAATCTGTCCAGAATTTACATTTGAGTGAAATAAATTGGAAATATGACTACTACACCTGATCTAACAGACAATTTGGAGATGCTAGAGTGTGTAGTAGAAATGAAACAGCTTTAGGGAACCATGATTGGATGATGACTTGGGGCTGCCTAGTAGAAGAACATGAGTTGAGCAATATATCTGATCACTCACATATGATCCTAAATCTATCAAACATGACAAGGACTATTAAGGTGCCTTTTAGGTTCTTTTATAGTTGGGTTGAGCACAAAGATTTCTTAAATATAGTGACTAATCAATGGATACGTAGACAGGATGTGGAAGCTATGAATAATGTTTGTATCAAACTGCAGAAACTCAAGCCCAGGCTTAAAAAGTTGAATAATGAAGAATTTAAAAATGTGGTGCAGAAAATAGAGTTGGCTATAGCTGAGTTAGCTTCCATACAAATGCAGATGAGGGTAAAGTAGACCGACTCATTGCAAGAGAAGGAGAAAAATGGCATACACCAAATTGAAAAATGATCACTCTCAGAATAAAATGCAATTCAGCGAAAAGCAAGAGCTAAGTTAATTAAGTTGGGAGATTGTAATTCTAAATATTTTATTGCAATCTTCAAAAAAAAAA
>NC_061116.1:14757062-14781116 GCF_002878395.1 Capsicum annuum
AAGGAACTTGCAAATTTTCAGCAAATCACTTAACGTTTAAAGGGGCATATTTGCTCCTAAACTTTAACAGCGAAGTATATTTATACCAAACTTGTAACGGAGGATATATTTGAACCTTTTTACAAAATTTAGGGGCATATTTGACCCTTCTCCCTTAACAGACTGAAAATTTCTTCTTAAAATTTAATAAATATTATAGATTATCATATTTAATTCATTTTATCGTCATTTGTATTAATTATTCTTCCTAAAACTTTCTCTAATTATCCTTTTACATTTGTTATGTTTTTTCCTTCCCCATAATCTCATCATTAGTGCTATGTACTATCATTTCCTTAAATCACTCTTTTTTTTCTTTGTTCTTTTTAGTACTTTCTTTTATAGAAAAGGGATCAAAAGTACCTCTCCGCTTTAGAAAATTAGTCAATTTTATCCTTCATTGTACTATTTGGCCTATATCCTCACCATAAACAAAGTTTTTCACTTATACCCCTCAATGAATGCAAATACCCAAATCAACTTAAATTACCTATATTTTAGAAAAATAAAATGCACTATCCTATCTAACTTGTCCTCCCCAACCCATATTAACCAAAAACAACCCCCAAGAAATATCCTTTGTCATAGGCAGTTTTTCCATTGATTTGACTTATTTGAGAGAGAATGGAGGTTTGTTAATAGAGTTTTGAGAGAGAAGAGAGGGTTCATTAGTTCACCAAAATCTATTCTAAACTCTCTTCTCTATTCGAACGTAGCAAATCTTTTGAAATTATGAAAGATCGAAGGTTCACGTAGACTTGCATACCCAGCAAAAGGTGAAATAAACAAGGGACCGAAACCAATGCAACATTAGTCATCAATTTTGATCATCATAATACCTTCAATTTACTATCCTTTTCATTTGTTAGAGGAAAAATTGGTCTACTGGTCTTCAATCCCCATTGATGATTAATGTTGCATTGGTTTTGGTACCTCATTTATTTCACCTTTTGTCGATTCAGTTGTATCGATAGTGCGGTGTTCTGCTGGGTATGCAGGTCTAGGTGAACCTTCGATCTTTCATAATTTCAAAAGGTTTTCTGCGTTACCGCACTATGGCCAACACAATTGAATTGCCAAAAGGTGAAATCAATGAGGAACAGAAGCCAATGCAACATTAATCAATTTTGACCATCATAATACCTTCAATTTACTAGTCCTTTTCATTTGTTAGAGGAAAAATTTGATCTACTGTTTCTCGATCCCATTTTTGATTAATTTGATAGCAATTTCACTATCATAATCTCTTATATCTGTTGGTCCTTTTAATTACGAGACAAAAAGTTCAATTTTCAGTTTACTAGTAGAATTGTCTCTTCTCTCTCAAATATCCACTAACGAACCTCTCTCGTCTCTCAAAAGCCAACGGAGAAATGACTTATGAGAGAATGTTTGTTTGCATTGTTTTTTAATTAAGATGGGTGGGGGCGGGCTATTAGATAGGATAGTGGGTTTTATTTTATATATATAGGTAATTTGAGTCAATTTGGGTATACATATTTCCATATATTAGGGGAATAAGGGAACACTTTGTTGATGATGGGTTTTGGCCAAAATAAGTCATTTTTAAAATCAATTTATCAAAGTAATATATTTTTTAAAGAACTTTACAAAACTAATATAAATGTTGTTGGTATTAATATATTATGTTTTAAAATAATTAGCAGACCAAATTAATAGTAGACAACATTAAAATAGGAATCATTACTGATAGTAATGTTTTTGGCTTAATGTAATGACCTGAAATTTGATGAAATATGTGAAATTTGTGATTTTATGTGATTTAACTATTTTACCCCTCCTTATAGTTGTATTATGGTATTTTGGGATATGGGAGTGATTGGCATGATTTTCTATGCATTATGGTATCATTTATGCAATATTGTGATTTTTGGTGGCTTTGAGAGCCTTATATAGGACTTCTGTGGTTATCTTTTAATCCATGCAGTGGACGACTGAACGACTACACCAGGAGACCTGGAACATCGATTTTAGGGTGTTAACATTATTGGTGTGATCTAATGGCTTTTAAATCTTATTTCGATCCTTGGTTAGGAAAATTATAATTTTGTATTTCAGGGTTTAACTTTGTGAAAATAATATTTTTTTTGAAATTCTGATATCACCATTGAGTTTAGAGCATCGAATTTTGTGTTATTACATAGTTCATTTGCATATATCAAATTTCGAATGAATCTGGGCACCCCGTCGAAGTCCGTTTTGGACTAAGATAATCTGGTGCACCAGGTTACTCGTGCAACCTGGATCATAAAGGGTAAAACTCATTTGAGGAATGCATTTTATGCCTTATGCACCTAGTAACCTAGTATGACTATAAATATCCCTTTGCCCGACTTTTGCTCATTTTTCATCTTGCTTCTTGAGAGTTAAACCCTAAAGTAGCGTGAGAGCTTAAAAATGAAGCTTGTGGGTGCTTGAGAAGTTAGATTAACATCTATTTCCTGATTCTCTTACGGATTTAAGGTGAGAATTCATCCTTTTCTTTATCAAATTTCTTGATTAATTGTTCAAAAATCCAACCTTAGTACTTGATTTAGCCCCAAATTCTACACTTTTTCACTTGAGTAATGTTTTTAATCCTATAATTACTAGTTTTTCTCCAATTTAACCTTCAAAATAAATTTGATTCTTGATTTTTAAAATGGATTTAAAAGATTTTGCCCGGTAAAGCTCAAAAATTATTTTCTTCAATTTGAACCTTATTTTTGAATCGATTTGATTTGGGTTTTCAGCTATAGATTTTTAAAATTATGAAAAACATATTTTTGAAATAAAGTTACAATTTTGCCCTTCCTTTTCAAAAATCCATTTCGGGGGTTCGTTTTGATCCCAAATTAAAAGTGGCAATATGGGTATCATTAATTTTATTTTGACGCATAGATGCTATATTTCTTGGTTTTAGTTGATTTTGGGACCGTTCTAAGAAGTAGGAATTTGTGGTTGAAGTATTATGGATCAGTTTTGGCCTTTTAGGTAAGTTATGAGTTAACTCTTTCAGACTGGATTGAACAGTAAATGTTGGTACAAAATGTATGTTAAGGGTTAGAACCAATCATGATAAATGACAGTCTATTTGTTGTGCCCGTGTGGGGGCCTATATATGATGTAATTATTGAAATTAAGATATTTTGAAATATGTATGACCGTGTGAGGTCCAATGTGATGTTGATAGCCTAAAATAGATGTGAGTAATTGTATTGTGTTGTTGAAAATGACTTTTAATAGTACCGTTGGCGTATTGTGATATATTCATACTAGTTAGCATATGAAACAAATGAAAATTCATGGATGAAAGAAAATAATAAGTATATTGGCTCATGTAGTTATGAAAATATAACATTGTGATTGGTTGTGGAAATATATCATTGTGGTTGGTTGTAGAAATACTTATTATGACTGGTTGTGAGCATTACGTCCTCATATCATATTCATTCATACAGAAAATGGTACTGCTATGGCAATATCTGAGAAACACTGGCAATACCTTTTATAAAACCTTTTCTGAAGATTGTGTCGGGAAGGAGATATTGTGATACCTTATAAACCCCTTTCTGAGGGATGTTTTGGGGAGGATATAGAGATATATGGATTGTATATGGGCTAATGAACACTCGATGAGTCCCACGTTGGGAGACTTGCCTTCGTGGTTGTATATAGCGGTTTTACGATGACCTTGTGCATCATCATCATCATATACATTGCACTTGCCTTAATATATTTATGATGTGTTTGTATTGCCGTATTGACTTGATATCTATCTAATTATCCTACCTTCTTTTATGTTTATCTTATAAGCTTGTATAAATATGTCTCCCTTGTTCTCTTATATGTGATATAATGTACACTTGTGTTCTATCTTGGTATGTAGTTGCAATATATGTGCTATATTAGAACTGTTAGTGCAAGTGGTGTGGACTACCATTGTGGGACATTTTCTAATTACAGGTAACGTGCCCTTAGTGTGTATTTTGTATTCTTTATTTTTTACTTTGTTTGTTCGACCTATAATACCTAATAAGTACGAGTGGACCATACTCATTCCTACTTCACCCTTTTGGTGTAGATTCAGGTTTAGGTGCGCCTCAGATTAGTTGATTTCAGGCTTCTTCTGATTACACAAGGTAGCGGTTGGACATTCATGCGTCCGGAGTTCACCTTTATCTTTCTGTATTAGCTATGTTTTTAGTAGTATTCGGAGATAGATATTGTTCCTTTATGGTTATTTTCTGATGTATTTGACTCATAGATTGTATTAGTAGTTCTTACACTATTGACACCTGATTTTGGAATGTATGGTATTTTGGATATGTTCTTTCTACAATTGTTATAATTAGTAGTGGTTTATCTTTGTTCTAGAAGCCTTACCTTGGGGTATTTTTGTTTTCCCCTTTGTGTATTAATTGGGTGATAGACTTACTCATCAAGGCTCACCACGACAAGTGCGATCACGACCCTTGGATTTCTGGGTCATGACAAATTGGTATCAGAGCAGCCAGATTTTCATTAGTCTCAATAGTGTAAGAATGGGATGTCAAATAAAGTCTCATGGATCAGTACGTAGCCATTTGTATCGATCTTCGAGAGGCTATAGGATGTCTTTAGGAAACTTCCCTCATTTTATTCCTTATCATACGAAGTTATTTCATATCTTATGTTTAGATTTGTCTTTCAATATTTCTGTACAGATGGTGTTGACTAGGTATCTTAAGGTCAGTGATGCAGAGCCTTCACCCAAAGGGCGAGCTCGAGTCATGGACAGACTTGAGGGAGTGTACGGGCCCCTGGATCAGCCCCATCTAGGAGGAGTGCTCGGGGACTCTCCCCTAATCCTCGTGCTGAGTAAGTTGAAGATGTGGGTTCTACTCCAGCTCCTCATAGTTCGTCTTCCCCAGTTTTGAAGGGGTTATTGGTGATTTTGCTGACATATTTAGAGGGTCCTCCTTTGGTTATTTTGAGTTTTCCTCCAGTTCAGAGTGTGGATCCTCCTGTTATACCTGTTTTTATTTTGGGTACTCTTCAGACCCCAAATTCTATTCTCGTTTTAGCACCAACATCTGAGCATAGTGTTTCTAGATTAGGAGTTCAATCTTCGTCTATGTTACCTCCTCAAATAGGATCTCAGCCTGCTAGATTCACTATGCCTCATTTTACTGAGAGTATTATTATGTCTTCTGAGGATCAGAAGAGGTTTGAAAGGTTTACTTATTTGGGTCCTCCTAGATTCAGTGGTGTTATGGACGAAGATGCCTATGAGTTCCTAGTTGATTGCCAATAGAAGTTGCATAATCTGGGATACTTGAGTCTCATGGGGTTGCTAATACTACCTATTAGTTCAGAGATGCTGCTAGATATTGACAGAGGTCACTAATTGGTTATAGACCTCTTGATTCTCCTGATATGACTTGGGATCAGTTTGATGATGCATATCTATAGAGGTTTATGACTTATAGTCGTATGCGTGATTAGTTTGACCTCCTGGATTGGGTCTCCATAACTGTAGCAGAGTATGAGGCACACTTTCATGCCTTGTCCAGATATTCTTATGCTAGTATTTCCATGGATTCTGAGAAGATTCAGAAGTTTGTGAAGGGTTTGGATGTCTTCTTTTAGTTGGCTACATAACGGATTGTTATATTTGGTGCATCTATTCGTAGTATAGTAGATTATGCTAACATGACTAAGGGTATTCGTCGAGCATCTCAGAGAGGCGCCAAGAAGGTGCATCATTTTGGTAAGTTCAGAGGTTAGGTTTCTTATGGTATAGATTTTAGAGGTTCTCTTGGATATCAAGGTGGGCCGGTGCAGGTGCTTTGCAGAGTTTGGGTGGTGGATCTTCTGTTTCAATAGTTCAGGGTGTTCGTTCGAGCCCAGTTGTACCTTCTTTTATTGAGTTAGGCCTTAAAGGTTTCTTTGTGTGTGATTAGATTATCATATGCCAAAGGAATGCCCTGTCGTGTGATTAGAGCTACTCTTATTTAATCTGTGAAAGGTAGGGGTGCTACCAAAGGTGCGAGGGGCAAAGGTAGTGGAGCTAATGGTGGTAGCCGTGGGGCCATTCAAGCAGTTGGCAGTCGTAGGCAGTGTTATGCTATACCAACTAGACCTCAGGCAAAGGCTTCATATGCTGTGATCACAAGTATCATCCCTGTTTGTTTCAAATATGCGTCTGTATTATTTGATCTCAAATCGACTTTCTTCTATGTGTTTTTGTATTTTTCTTTGGGTTTTGGTTCTATTAGTGATCCTCTAGCCATGCCTATTTGTGTATCTACCTCAGTAGGTGATTCTTTAGTGGTGTATCGGGTGTACCGATCTTATGTTATGACTTTTTCCGGACATGAGACCTTGGTAGATTTGTTTCTGTTAGATATGGTTGATTTCAATGTTATTTTAGGTATGGATTGGTTGGCTCCTTATAATGCCATCCTAGATTATTTTGCTAATACCGTAACCTTAGCTTTATCGGGTGTGCCCAGGACTGCTTAGAAGGTGTCAAACCTCGAGGCTTTCCCCTAGTCGCACAACGGTGCTTACGGTCATAAGTGACCACAAGCTAACCCATGAGCTCGTACTTACTATGAGTACTGAATAAAATGGCACTGATATAACATATGTGGAAGATAAGTTGATAAAATACTAAAAATTTGAATACTGAATAGATGTAAATAACAAGTCTGAAATGTCTATAACAACTGATAATACTGGACTGACTGTCTGAGTATCTAACTGATTGTCTGAAAGCCTCTAAAATGACTGAGGAGTTGATGGGACAAGCCCCCAACTAACTCCGACTGTCTGAACATAAGAAAATACTGAAATAACTGAGATAAATAAATCATGTCCTCGATGGATAAGGACTCACCACTGCTACTGCTGAGTTACATTGAGTTGTCTAAGAATGACCGAGAAACTGAGTGTCCAAACCTATGTTATAAGACAAGATAGTGCAAAGAAAAGTATGTGTCCAAACTGACTGAAATGCATGAGATAACTGTACATAAATGTATGAACATGTAATATCTGAGAATGCAAGACCAAGCATTAACATATTTCTAAAATAATTTGTAAATTGAGAGACTAAAATCTATATAACTGAATAACTGTAAATATGATCTGTACACTTGGTTAAGAAAATCTAAATTGAGATATATTGAAATACTGATGGAAACTTTGGGAGGTATAATATAACAAAAATGCCCCAATCTGAGCTAATTGGGGTCTAACCATTAACCCCAGTTGGAAGGCTGTCAGTACCGTGTCACAGGTACTAACACTGGCTGTGTGGATCCACTAATTTGATATCCCGAAGGACCAAGGTGTCAAGTCTAAATTGACAGATGGCCCCTGAGAGGAAGTCAAGCCTAAACTGACGGGTGACCCCTCATATCCTACGCAGTCTACTTAGTTCTAGGATACAGGGACTACTACTAGTGACCATTCCTAACAGATGGAGAAGCCGCCATCCCTGTATTCGCTCGGCGCTAAATCCTACTTCCAACTAAATTAACACTGGTACTAAACTGAACTAAGGTTAACTGAACAGTATTTCAGATAGTGCTCATCATGATCATATCAATTGCATATATAGGAATATTCATGATTCAACTGAATCATTACTTGAAAATCTAAAATCATGTAAAACATGTAGGTATTGGGTGTTCATAACCGGCCAGCACTGAATGATCATAAACTATGACATTTAAACTTAAAACTGTAGTATAGAACCATGGTTCAACCCAAGACATAGATATTTTACCAAACATGTGGAAAACATGGACTTGAACATGAGGATATTCTAAACATGAGAAATCAACAACATGAAATTCACTTGAATAAGACATAGAAAATTGAGATATAAACCATGAGTAAATCAATTATTTCATGGGCTCATACATGGGCTAAATTGAATTAAATTACCAAGGAAAACATGAATTAAACTCATCTTGAACATGTAAAATACCAAAATAATAGAAAAATCCATTCTTTAATTTAAAAGAGGGTTTTGGGCTCCATGAGTGAAAGAGACCCATGAATGAACACCCCACATAACTTAAGCTCCTTAACTTGAAAGGAAAACACTAATCTTGATGCTTTATTAGAGGTTCTTGAACTTGGGGAACTTGAATTCTTGATTTCATGGGGAAAAAGAAACTCAATTTTGTTCTTAGGGAAAATGAGAGGGTTTTTTTGAGAGAAAATTTGTAGAAGAAGGGGAAATAATGCCCTAAATAATGCCCCAAGTCTTGATATGAACAATTCGGTTGAAAGGGAAAAGACCTAATTGCCCCTCAGTCATTTAAATTTCGAACGGGATGAATTAAGCTCACCGTGATATGGTTTTATCTCGGTCGTTGATTTCCCTCACTGCGGCGCGGTCTGCATGACATCGGGACTAATGCCGTGTCACAGGATTATCGTAGTGACCCATTGGTTTTGTGACCCAAACATGACCCAAAACTTGCGCAAAAAATCTGAAACTCCTCTAAGACATACCTTTTACATCCCTGAACATGTATCAACTTAAAAACCAATATCTCTGGGTCGGAAAGACCAAAATAAAAGTCCTCAAAGTTAGAGGGTCTTGAAAATTACTAAGTCCCCAACACTTAGTAAAAATTTCAAGCCTTAAGCCCCTTATGCATGCAACTAGAAGCTGAATCGAGCTAAGATTAATATGGGGTATTACAATATCGTCCCCTTGGGAACATTCGTCCTCGAATGAGACTGGTTAGACTGAGAGTACTATACTAAGGTAATTAAGATCACATATTGAACATGTATGACTTGGAGCATGATTACACAACTGAGTCTAAAACATGATGCATGGATTGAACTGATTTTGTGAATGTATGTAGTGATCTGGGAAGAGTTACATATCTGGAAATATGGATGGAAAAGAGTCAATCTCAGGAAGAGTCATTACCTCAAGATGAATCTAAGTTTCCGTATAAAAAATGAGGGTTCTTGGTTCGCATATCTGCTTCTGCTTCTCAAGTAGATCCTTCAACAGACTGAATCCTTCAAATGACCTTAACCAATGGAACTTCTTTATTCCTTATCCTGAAAATCTAACAATGAAGGATCTCAACTAGGACTTTTTCGTACGAAAGTCTATCATTAACATCCAAATCTTTTAAAGGGAAAACTATAGCCAAATCACCAATACACTTCTTTAACAAAGAAACATGAAACACCAGATGCACTGATGTCAAATCTGCAGGCAACTCTAGCTCATAAGCTACCTTTCCAAAATGGTTTAAGATTTTATAAGGGCCAATATATCGGGACCGAGTTTACCCTTCTTGCCAAATCTCTTCACTCATTTCATAGGAAAAATTTTCAAATAGAGCAAATCACCAATCTCAAACTTAAGATCTCTTCTCCTCACATCTGTATACAATTTTTGACTGCTTTGGGCTGTCTTTAGCCTCTCTTGAATCAAATGAACCTTCTCTATCGCCTCAAATACTAAATATGGACCTATCACTACATCCTCAACTTCTTCAACCAAACTAATGAAAGATCTACATCTCCTATTATAGACAGCCTCAAATGGAGCCATTTGAATATTATAGTGATAAGTGTTGTTAAGAAAACTCAATCAAAGGCAAGTGGTCATCCCAACAACCTTTAAAGTCAATAGCACATGATCTTAACATGTCCTCTAAGGTATGAATGGTCCTCTCTGCCTGACCATCTATCTGAGGATGAAAAGCTATACAGAGATGAACTTGGGTACCAAGACCCTTCTGAAAAGCCTTCCAAAAGTGAGAGGTAAACTGAGTACCTCTATCTGAAATGATAGACAACAGAATCCCAAGAAATTTAACTAACTCTCTTAGATATAGTCTAGCATAATCCTTGGATGAATACAACATATGAACGACAAGAAATAGGCTGACTTGGTCATTCTATCAACAATCACCCAAATCGAATTATGCTGACGACGTGTACGAGGAAACTCTGTCACAAAATCCATGTTCACCACTTTCCACTTCTAAGTGGGGATGATAAACCCTAAAATGAACTACTAGGTCTTTGGTACTGAACCTAAACCTACTGACAATTTGGGCACCAAGCCATAAACTCTACAATATCCCTCTTCATACCACTCCACCAATAGATTTCTTGCAAATCGCGGTACAACTTAGTGGCTCCTGGGTGAATAGAATGCTGCACACCATGCGCTTCTGCAAGTATTC
Organism: Capsicum annuum; assembly: GCF_002878395.1. NCBI lineage: Eukaryota > Viridiplantae > Streptophyta > Magnoliopsida > Solanales > Solanaceae > Capsicum > Capsicum annuum. The sequence goes on from NC_061116.1 coordinate 14,767,325, forward strand.
ACTGTCTTAAACCATCAATGCACAGAACACATAACCTACCCTAACAATGAAGCACACCATCTTCGCCTTGGGAGAAAACCTTCACTCTCTGATCTCTACTTGCCTCCTTAAACTTAACCAAACTAGGATCCCTATCTTTCTTTTCTTTCACTTTGGATACCAATGAAGATTCCAAACCATTTTGAACCCATGTACTACCTTCAACTAAATCAACCAACCAAACACCTAATCTAGTAAGCTGATGAACCTCCTAAACTAACTTCTTCTTATCCTTCTCAACATGAGCAATATTACACATAGACAACCTGCTAAGAGCATCTTCCACTACATTGGCCTTGCTCGTATGGTACAATACACTCATATCATAATCTTTAACAATTCAAGCCACTTTCTCTAATAAAAATTTAGATCTTTCTGCGTGAACACGTACTGTAAACTATTATGGTCAGTGAACACATCAACATAAACCCCATAAAGATAGTGCCTCTAAATTTTTAAGGTAAAAACAACTGCTGCCAACTCAAGATCATAGGTAGGGTAATTTTTCTCATGAGTTTTAAGCTGTCTAGAGGCATAGGCTGTGACCTTGCCTCTCTACATCAAGACACAACCAAGACCAACTCTGGAAGCATCATAATAAACTACAAACCCATCAGAACCATCTGGAAATGTCAAGATTGGGGCAGAAGTGAGTTGAGTTTTCAAATCCTAAAAATTCTTCTCACAAGAATCTGACCACTAAAATTTGACTTTCTTCTGAGTCAATCGAGACATGGGGGAAGAAATAGAAGGAAACCCTTCAACAAATCATCTGCAATAGCCAACCAAACCTAAGAAACTCTAAATATCTAATGGAGAGATGGGTCTAGTCCAATTTCTCATTGCTTTAGTATTTTGAGAGTCAACTCTAATGTCATCGCCAGAAATAATATAGCCAAGGAAAGCTACTGATCTTAGCCAAAATTCGCGCTTATTGAACTTGGTGAATAACTGATGAGTTCCAACGGTCTACAATACAATTCTCAGATGGTTTGCATGATTATTTTCACTATGGGAATAGACAAGGATATCATCAATGAAGACTATGAAAAATATGTCTAAGCACTGTTTGAACACTCTGTTCATCAAGTCTATGAAAGTTGCAGGGCATTCGTTAGTCCAAAGACATAACTAGGAATTTGAATTGACTATATCGAGTTCAAAAATTTGTCTTCAGAATGTCATATTCTCTTACTCTAAGCTGATGATAGTCAAATCTAAGCTATATCTTAGAGAAATAACTAGCATCCTAAAGTTGGTCGAACAAGTCATCGATTCTTGTAAGCGAATACTTATTTTTGATAGTGACATTGTTCAACTAATAGTAATTGATGCACAGTCTGAGTGGACCATTTTTCTTACGCATGAACAAAATTGGAGCACCTTATGGAGAAACAATAACCTGATGAAACCCTTATCTAAGAGATCTTTTAACTATTCTTTTAACTCCTTAAGCTTAGCTAGATCCATTCTGTAGTATCATCATAATAGTATCCTCTGGCCTTGCGGGTATCATTATTATAGTGTCCTCTAGCCTTGCTGGGTATCAGTATAATCATAAAAGTATCCTCCGTCCTTACCAGGTATCAATATCATCATAACAGTATCTTTGATTCTTGTCGGGTATCAATATCATCATAATAGTATCCTCCGGTCTTGTCGGGTATCAATATCATCATAACAACATCCTTTGACCTTGTTGGGTATCGATATCATCATAACCATCAATACATATAATAGGTACACGGACTTAAGTTGTGGCTAAAAAAGCATAAATTTTTAAGTTTGTTGACCAGAATGGTCTTTGGGACTAAATCATTGTAAAGAATATAGAAAGGGTCGGAATATCTCACAACTGGAGTAAATAATAGTGTCAATTCATGGACCCAAATTTGACTCGATCAAATCTTTAAAACAATATTTTGAACAACTTTTATATGTATAAATATTCCATTTAGTTAGGCACTTATTATAGTAAAGAAATCCATTTTTAAGGTGAAAAGTAGGTTTTAACCCTTATTTAGGAAAAATATAGATAAGGTCATATTTCATCTAGGACCACATTAATATTGATATAAAAATCATGAATGTACCGAATATATACATGTCATCACTAGTATTTAGACAATAAAATCGCAAGCAATATAAACATATATGTATCCATATTCTACAGCAGTATCCTTTACAAGGATAAATACTTTCTGGATATCAAACTAATATCATAACACGTCCCTTGGAAAAATAATATGTCTGGAATTATCACAACATTATAATCACGTCCTTAATCCCATATACATATCTGAAACACATATCGATAATCATATTTGTAAGCTGTAGCATATCTATAATCATCTCACATATATAAGGCATCACACATCTAGAAGGCATTTCATATCTTAGGAGGCATAATATCAATAAGCATAATATATCTATAAGACTTCTCATATCTATAGGTCATATGTTATGACCATGAGAAATGTCACATCTCTAGGCCAATTATCATATCTAGAAGGAATATTAACTCTATTGTCCATATATTGTAATTCGATGAAAGTCACATAATATATCAATTCACCAAGCAAATCTCATGAATAAGGCTCATTAGTCTCATCTAGGCCTAACATCTGCAACTAAGTCCACAAGGGCTAATACAAGTCTTGGCCTAAGTGGGCCGAACGAATTTGTATCTAATCCTTAATTCCACATTTAGGAAATCTACCTCCCCAAACTAGGCTAAGGTGTATAGTTCACTTTTAGATGTCAAGCAATCCATAACCAATCCTAAGATAGGAACTTTGCCTATAAACATGGGCATTTAAGTCAACTTTACCCAAATTATGGTTTCAAGACCACTAGACTAGACCAACTAAGGTTAATCATACTAATCATGATTTCAACACTTAATCCACATCCCAAATCTAACATCACATCATATTCATGCTATAAATTAATTCAATCTAGGGAGAAGGCAAAAGGATCCTAAAAGGTCATAAGTATTCCACCTTATGGGTCCAAAGCCCTCATCTAATCCCCAAAATGTAATAATCAAGACTAAGTCATTCTACTCATAATCAAAATTCATATTCACATTCACATGCCATATAGAACACACATTATCTTCGAAGAAGAGTAGGTAAAAGCCTACCTCAAGGCCGAATCGCAAAACCTCAAATCATTCTCCAAGCACCCATCTTCACTTTAGAATCCCAAAATATCATCAAACTATAAAAATAATAATCTAATCATCAATATGAGTCTAATGATACCCATATTGACTACTTGTAGTTCGTGGTCAAAACGAACCCCCAAAATGGGTTTTTGATAAAAAAAAAGGGACAAAATCATAACTTCACTTCAAAAAGGTGTTCCTCATATTTTTAGGAATCTACAGATAAAAAAACAAGCCAAATCAAGCAAATAAAGAGGTTCAAATTGAAGAAAAACTATTTTTGAGCTTTACAGGGTAAAATCTTTGAAATTCAGGTTAAAATCAAGAATCAAAGTTTTTTTGAAGGTTAAATTGATGAAAAACTAGTAATTCTAAGATAAAATATTATTCAAGTGCAAAACTGTCAAATTGGGGTTTTAAATCAAGCCCTAAGATTTTTTAGGTTTTGATAAATTAATTAAGAAATTACTAAGACAAGGGTGAATTCATACATTAAATCCATAATAGAATAAAGAAATAAATTTTAGTCTAGCTTTTCAAGCTCCCGTAAACTTCACTTTTAAGTTTTCACACTATTTTTTGGTTTACTCTCAAGAGGAAAGAAAAAAAATGAGCAAACTGACCCAAAAACTACTTCAAATAGGGCTGAAAGTTTTGTACTAGTTTTTTTTCAGTCCGGACGGACTGACGGTGTGCCCAGGATTCATTTAGAGTAAGATATATACAAACAAACTATGTAACCACATTAAATTTGATGCTTTGGACTCAATGGAAATATATATTTTCGACAAAATATCATTTTCACATAGTTGACCCCGAAATCTAAGATTACAACTTTTCAAACCGAGGGAAAAAATGAGATTTAAAAGCCGTAAAATCACACCAAACATGTTACCATTCTAGAACATTTTGGATATGTTGGAAAATTTGGATTTTCAATCTGAGATCTTTTCAAACAAATGTGGCTCCCACACCCATATTCTTAATTTTCCAACTTACCGACCAATAGGTCGAAATGAGCTTGGGTGCATTGGGACTCGGACCAAAGGCATACCTAGCCTAAAATTGATATTTTGAATCTGCTGCCACAGTCAGAATTTGCATCTGAGATTGTTTTGCTGAAGTTTTCTCCTGGTGGCCATTTGGAACCAGCGAAGACTTCAAAATAGAAAAGTGGCTCTAAAAACCAAACGAACGTCGGGTAACCAAACCATCGGTCCCAACAAGTCATAAATGACTTAGGGCAGCTATGGATAAGCTCAAATGGAAAAGATAGGTCAAAATATTATAAACAACCAAAAAGGTCATTACACATGATTTGAAAGGCGAGCAAATGGGGATTAGAGAGATTCAAGACCTTAGACTCTATAGCCCATAAAAAGACAACAAGAAAGGAAAACATTCCTACATGCCTCATAGCCTCTCCCTTATAAGTGTGGTGTACTACAAACCCATAAAAGAGACTCTACATGATACGGCTTTGTGGAAACCCAATTGTCCATGAACCTAGGCTCTGATACCAACTTTGTCACAACCCCAACCAGTGCCTGGCCATGATGGGTATCTCAAGTCCACTGAGGACTAGAGACCATCCTCTTAAGACTAGCCAAATAAAATATTCATACTAATAGTTACTGAATTTCAAACACATAATAAAGGTAGTACGGATAAACTCCAGACATGGATAATATGTCCAAAATCATCAGTCAATACTAACAACCAACACCCAAGTCTACGATCATCCACAAAGCCTCTAACAAAGTGGAATACCAATAAATTATTGGGAAATGCCCCCAACAGTAGCCAGAAATAAGTCTGAAATAAAGACTAACACAAAAGAGATAAGAACCATAAAATAAAGCCTTCCGAAGTATGGAATCTCACCACTTCAACTTCAACTCATGAACTAACCACGAGTACCTGATTATTATGTAGGAAAAGTAGATGAAATTTTGGCTCTTGCATCGCATAGAGATACAACATCCAAAGATGGTTAGCGGTTGAAGTGCTAGTATGTAAATCAAGAATAGGGGATAAAATAATTCCATGATCAACAGTTCAAAATCTATCAAAATCTAGTGTGCACATTCACATGTATATATATATATATATATCGAATGTTGGGCTAGGGAACAGGCTTATCATGCACTTTAAATCATTAACCTGGACTGTATAGTTCAACCATCATACTCACGGGCTATATGGGTCCAGCTCTCCCCCAGCTGAAAGGGCCTTCGTATGTCATATGTACTGTAGGGAACTCTAACATCCCGGGCATATATGAAGGAGGACTCTAACCACTATGTTATTTAACATGGGGGAATCTAACCTTCCAATCATATAATAAGGGGGAATCTAACCACCCGATAATTTAAACCACCACATTCGTAAACACGATTGCCAGTATTGGTCTTTCGAGACCTCCACTTTCACAACACAGCTTCATAATCTTTTTTAAGCCCAATATTTAACACACATTCCTAATTTATTAAAAAAATTATGAAATAAGGCATCCCATTGTTATTGTCATACCAACCTCACTTGCAAGTTAATTATCATGCCATATCTATTAACCATCACACGAGAAAATTCATGACCCCTCAGGTTCAATTATTTATTCGCACGAGAAATCCATGTACCCCAAAGTTCAATAAAATTAATCCATGGTTCATTAACCTTTTTATGCCAATGCATTAGTATAAGTGAACAAGTCAAACCATGTGACAAAACCATATCCATTATCAATCTCACAATTTAGGTTACGGGAACACAATTTCTAAAATCGCATATCAAAGAAAAAATATAAAATTAGGGATAAATATGAACCCCTAGTTTATTAACCATTCCCATGCACCCACAATTTCAAAATCATTAAATAAAGCATGAATAATGCATAAGAAATCATGGGGAATCAATTATATGACCAATCATGTCAAAAGCCCTCAACCATATCAAAACCCCTTGTTCAAATCCACAAATTAAGCATGTACATTCGTAAATATAACAAAAATAAGTTAAGGGTAGAGTCATATTCCTAAAATATCCAAGATTATGGAGAGAATTCAACTCTTGAAGCTCTACTTGACCCACTTCTTGGAAACCCTAAGTATGGATGCTTGAAAGACTTGAGAGATAAGAAAGAATGTTTTGAGAGTAGTATCGATGAAAATAGGGTCCCATGTATGTTTATAGGTTATGGGTTATTATTGGGATAAGAGGGAAATATCTAAAATACCCTTAATGAAAAGAAGAAAAATAAACCGTCTGTCATTATAGGCGACCTTACAACTTATAGGGTCACCCTACAACTTATCTACCTCAGTTGTAGTCTAGGTAATGACTAGGACCACCAACACTAGTCTGGTTATGAAAGGACCCTACTCGTAATGATTCTATACGACTCGTTAAATCCTAGTCGTACTCACGGTAGAACACTTTAGGCAGATTACTGGTTTATTTTACTAAAAGACTATATGAGTTATTTAGAGACCTTACAACTTATAACATAGTAGTCAGAGTCACATTAGAAAACTTAGGGTAGTATACTTGTTACACTACGAGTGGATATAACAACTTATCATGAGCCTTTACGACTCGTGACCTCAAGTCGTAATTAGAACAACAACTCAGGCATCATTCAGTGAACACCTTACGACTAGTGTCATATGTCCTGTCAAGAAACCCTATGACTCGTAGTGTAAGTCTTAGTCATGACAGTGAGGATAAAATTTTAGAAATTTTTAGGAACCAACACCTGGGGTGTTTTAATTTTTCTCACTGAGATTCAAAGTTTTGTTAGTTTGGATAGGTATTACCAATATTTTATTGAGGTTTTCTCTTCTATTATAGGTCCTTTGAATTAGTTGACTTAGAAGAAGATTTTCTTTTAGTGAATCGATGCTTGTGAGGTGAGCTTTCAGCAGCTCAAGGATTTGTTAACTTCAGATCCTATGTTGACTTTACCCAAGGAGGGCGTGAGCTTTATTATATTTTTTTTATGCTTCAGTGTTGAATTTGGTGTTGTGTTTATGAAGTAGAGCAAGGTGATTGCTTATGCATCTCGTTAGTTGAAGCTTTATGGGATAAATTACCCTACCCATGATTTAAATTTTTACATGGTTGTGTTTGCTTTAAAGTTGTGGAGGCACTACTTGTATGGATTTCGTTGTGAGATCTTCTCAGATCATCGAAGCCTTCAATATTTCTTCACCTAGTGAGATCTTAATATGAGGCAGAATCATTAGCTTGAGTTTCTTATGGATTATGACTTGACTATTCTCTATCATTCAGGCAAGACTAATATAGTTGTGGATGCCTTAAGCTGAAAGTCAACTAGCATGGGTAGCTTGGCATATCTTTTGATCTAGGAGAGGCCTTTATCCTTATAGATTCAGTCTTTAGCTAACCAGATAGTTAGACTTAACATTTTGACACCTGGGTATGTTTTGGCATTTATGGAGTCTAAATCTTCTTTGATAGAGTAGATTTGAGCTCATCAGTTTGATGATATGGGCTTAAGATCAATTTGAGATAAGGTGTTGAGTGGTGAGGCTAAGGTAGCCGCACTTTATTCGAATGGTGCTTTGAGGAATGGGGTCAAGTTTGTGTGCCGACAATAGGTGACTGGATTAAGTTGATCTTGGAGGAGGCCCATTGTTCCAGATACTCCATCCATCCAAGTGTGACTAAAATGTATCATGACTTAAGACAACATTACTGGAAAGGTGGTATGATTTGAGATGTAGCAGATCTCATAGATCATTGCCTATGTTGTCGGCAGGTAAAAGCCACGCAATCGAAGCTTGGTGGATTGCTTCAGCGGTTATCCATTGTCGAATAAAAGTGGGAATGGATTACTATAGACTTCATAACTGGTTTGCCTCATACATATCTTAGTTTTGATAAGGTTTGGGTCATTTTGGATAGATTGACCAAGTTGGCTTATTTCATTCTGGTTCAGGTCTTCTTTAGTGCTGAGAGGTTGGCTTGTATCTACATTCATGATATTATGAGACTACATGGTATGCCAGTGTATATGATTTTTAATTGTGGTTCGGTGATTATGTCTCACTTTTGGAAGACTTTTCAGGATGATATAGGTACTCAGGTTGATCTTAGCATAGTGTTTCACCCCTAGAATGATGGCCAGTCGGAGCAGACTATTCAGGTTTTAGAGGATATGCTCCATGCTTGTGTGATGGATTTGGTGGCTAGTGGGAGCAGCATTTGGCCTTAGCGGAGTTTGCGTATAATAATAACTACCATTCCAGTATCAATATGGCTTCTTTTGAGGCATTTTATGGTAGGCATTTCCGCTCTCTAATAGGTTGGTTTGATATTTCATAGGCAAGACCTCAAGGTATGAACTTGCTTCGTGAGTCTTTGGACAGAGTTCGAATCATTTAGTATAAACTTAGAGTGTCTTAGAGTAAGAATATATATTATGCAAATTGTAGGATTTGTGCCCTGAGATTTGGGGTCGGTGGTCGTGTTTTTCTTTGAGTTTCACCCATGAAAGGTGTGATGAGGTTTGGGAAGAAGGGAAAGCTTAGTCCTAGTTATATTGGTTTATTTGAGATTCTTCGGACTATTGGTAATGTGGCTTATGAGTTAGCTTTGCCTCCAGATTTATTGGTTGTTCATCTATTTTTTTTATGTTTTATGCTTTGCCATTATATTTCGGATGATGTATCAAGTCATTCATTGGGAGTCAGTTCAGTTAGATGAATGATTGTCTTTTTTTGAGGAGCCGGTCTCCATATTGGCTAGGGATAGACGGTTGCATTCTAGAGTTATCCCTGTTGTTAAGGTTCAATGGTGACATCGACCTGTAAATAAGGCTACTTGAGAGGTAGAGTCTGATATACATAGTTCTTATCCCCATCAACTTGTGGATTTAGGTATTTATTTTGTCTTAAGTTCAAGGACGAACTAGATTTTTGGTGGTGAATGATATAACAACCTAAAGTTGATGAAATATATAAAATTTATAATTTTGTATGATTTGACTATTTCACCCATTTTTCGTAGTTGAATTGTGGTATTTTGGAGTGTGGGGGTGATTGGCATGGACACGATTTCGTATGAATTTTGGTACCATTTATGTGATATTGTGATTTTTGGTGGCTTTAAGAGCCTTAATTTAGACTTATGTGGTTATCTTTTGATTCGTACGATGGGTGGCTGAACGGACTATGCCAGCAAATCCAAAACATTGATTTTAGGATGCTAAAATGATTGATGTGATTTTATGGCTTCTAAATCTCATTTTGACCCTCGATTTGGAAGATTGTGATTTTGAATTTTGGGGCTTGACTTGTGAAAACAACCTTTTTTTAAATTCTGATATCGCCATTGAGTTTTGGAGCGTCAAATTTAGTGTGGTTACATGGTTTGTTTGCGTATATTGAATTCTGAACGAATCTTGGGCACCCCGTCGAAGTTCGTTTTGGACTTAGAAAATCAGGTGCACCAAGTTGCTAGTGCAACCTGGATCACAAAGGGTAAAACTCATTTAAGGAATGTGTTTATGTCTTATGCACCTGGTAACCTAGTATGAGTATAAATAGTCCCCTTTTGCCCAATGTTTGCTTATTTTTCATTTTATCTCTTGAGAGCTAAACCCTAAAATAGTGTAAAAGCTTAAAAGTGAAGCTTGTGGGTGCTTGGGAAGCTACATTGACATCTATTTCTTGATTTTCTTATGAATTTAAGGTGAGAATTCACCCTTTTCTTTATTAAATTTCTTGATTAATTGTTCAAAGACCCCAAAACCTTAGTACTTGATTTAGCCACAAATTCTAACCTTTTCACTTGAATAATGTTCTTAATCCTATAATTACTAGTTTTTTTTTTCCAATTTAACCTTCAAAACGATTTCAATTGTTGATTTTTTAAGTGGATTTCAAAGATTTTACTTGATAAAGGTCAAAAATATTTTTTTTGATTTGAACATCATTTTTACTAGATTTGACTTAGGTTTTCAGATATAGATTTGTAAAAGTATGGGGAACATGTTGTGGAAATAAAGTTATGATTTTGTCCCTTTTTTTGAAAACCTTTTTCGAAGATCCCTTTTGATCTCGAACCAAAAGTGGGCAATATGGATATCGTTTGCCTTGTTTTGATGCATAGATTTTATATTTCTTGATTTTAGTTGATTTTGAGACTGCCCGTGAGAAGTAGGACTTTATGGTTGAAGTATTGCAGATCGATTTTAGCCTTCGAGGTAGGTTATGGTTCTCTTTCACACTGGAATAGGTAGTAAATACTGGTACAATATGTATGTAAAGGGTGGGAACTAATCATGATAAAGGGTTATCTATCTATTGTTCCCGTGTGGGGTCTATATGTGATACAAATATTGAAATTGAGATATTATACGATATGTATGACTGTGTGGGATCCTATGTAATGTTTATAGCATAAAATACATGTGAGTAATTGTATTGTGTTGTTGAAAACGTCTTTTTGAGATACCATTGGTGTATTGTGATATATTCATACTTGCTAGCATATGAAACATATGAAAATTCATAGATGGACGAAAATAATGAGTGGATATTGGCTCATGTAGTTGTGAAAATATAACATTGTGATTGATTGTGGAAATATATCATTATGGCTGGTTGTAGAAATACTCATTGAGTCTAGTTGTGAGCATTACATCCTCATATCATAATCATTAATGAAACAAATGGTAACACCTTGGCAACATCTAAGAAACATTGGCAGCACCTTTTATAAAATTCTTTTCGAGGGATAATATATCGGGAAGGAGATATTGTGACACCTTATAAAACCCTCCCCGAGGGATGTACCGGTGAGGATATATGGGCTATGGATTGTATATGGGTAGACGAAGACCCCATGAGTTCCACGTTGGGAGGCTTGCCTCCGTGGGTGTATACGGAGGTTATGCGATGACCTCGTGCATAATCATCATCATATACATTGTAGTTACTTTGATATGTTTATGTTGTGTTTGTATGTCGTATTTACTTGCTATATATCTAATTGTCTTACCTTCCTTCATGTGTATTTGATGAGGTTGTATAAATATGTCTTGATTGTTTTTTTATATGTGATATGATGTATCTTGTGTTCTTTCTTGGAACATTGTTGCAATATATGCTCTATATTAGAACTATTAGTACAAACTGTGTGGACTGCCGTTGTGGGGCATTTTCTGATTGCATGTGACGTGCCCTTAGTATGTATTTTGTATGTTTTATTTTCTACTTTGATCGATCGGCCTATGATACCTACTGAGTATTAGTGAACCATACTCATTCCTACCTCATCTTTTCGATGCAGATTCAGGTTGCGTCAAGTTGGTATCAGAGCCTAGGTTTATGGTCAACTGGGAGTCTATAAATCCGTGTCAAGTAGAGTCTCTTTTAGACTCCCAGTTGACCATAAACCTAGGTTATTATTCTTGAGTAATCAGAAGGCACCCGAAAACAACCAATCAACTTTCATCTTCCACAATAATTGTGCTTCTTTATTAATATGTATTATCACAGAACGTGATATGATTTTGGCGGAAAACTTATTTAAATTAGTACTTCTTTTATTTTTTTAATTGTCATATATTTTAGAAAGTATTGTGTTCTGATCCAAAAATTCAGGTCATAATGATATTTACCATAACCTATCAGTAATTAAGTCATACTCATATTTCGAAACGACAAGTAATGGGCTAATAAGCAAAGGAGGTATGCAAGGTAAAACAACTAAATAAAGCGACCAACACAAGATATAATACTCGAACACATATATGAAAGTAGGGAGAGATGGAAAAAATGTATAAAAAGATTCCCCAAGACTTGGTATCAGTTGGTGTAAGAGCTACTACAAATACAGGGAATATAAGATAGATATAGTATATAAAGGAATGTCTTCAAATAAACATAATAAGACTAGACTAAAAAGTAGAAGGAGATGGGTCAACTGTTATCGCCAAAAGCTCACCTTAAGTCTTCTAGTTTCAAAAGTTCTGCACAAGGAAGACATCAACAATGGTGACTCATACTACGATCTGCATCAGGAAAAAAAGATGTAGAAATGTAATATGACTAGCAAAACACATGATACTCAACAGACATCATTGGTTACCTGAACCTAAATAAGATAAAGGAGCAAAAATGTGAATATAACATAGGTAAATAGAGAAGGGTCAGAATGAGAGTAAAAAGTCAAAGCTATAGATATATAGAGGAAGTAAATATCTCGAAAGACATAAGGATAATAATCTAACTACAACCTAATAGGATCTCCATAAGCATGAACGATACAAATAATAGGAATAAAATCCAATTGGATCCTATAAGCACGGTAGATACAACCAACAAACAATAATAATTACAAACAATGCGTAAGGGTAAATAAATGTAAATGGATACCAAGAAATGCAGTATAAAATGAATGTCATATTCAACAATACTATATATTCCTCCTCCAACACCTGTAGCTCGCAAAGACAAAACCCATGAAGGACTCGAGATATCCATATATCTTGCCCAAAATTGAACTAGACTTTCAAAATAAGATCAGTAATATCAAATGCCTGAAATCTAACTGAGGCTAAAATAATTAATACTCATTAATATCAAATGCCCAAAATCAAATCGGGACTGAGACGGTTTATTTTTCTTCTTTAAAATTTTAAATTCAGTAAGATATTTCTCAAATCCCATTTTTAAACCAAGGCAATGTTTAGGCCAATTTATCAAAATGTCATGGATATGTAATCTAAAGACACACACAATAAAATGATCACAACAACCAGATAATCAATAGTTACTCCATCATTACACAACCAAAGTATCCACAATCATATAGATAAAGGGATGGTCTTACCCTAGGGTAATCATCTTAAAGAAGCAATATGCTAATTATAAAGCCTTGAGAAACTATATTAAGCCGAGAAACTCTCAATCCTAAAATAAGGCATCCAATGATAATCCCTGAGCCTACCAAGCATACCAGGCTATATCTATGGGGAAATGGCTTCCTAGAGTATTAAATATTAAAGGAGCAATGCTACTCTTAAGGCCACTAAGAAAGTGATAAGGATTATATATATACCTACTTAAAGTGTATTCAAGACAAAATATCTCACCAATAATTATCAAGTCATCATAAAAATATCTTAACTGAGCCAAGACTAAAAATAGATAAGTAGTAACATATCTAGATGACGAATAATGCACTCATAAATACTTGAACCGGAGCTTTTTCCTTCTGACAAGCCTCCAACTATTGATACACTATCAAAATAATAATTACACATTAATATGAGAAGAATAATACTTATATTATAAATTTACACTCTGAATTAAAATTGAGTTAAAAATTATTCGTAGGACCTTCTTATAGAATTCAAAAATCAAATCAACAATTGTGTTCCTTATGGGATAAGGATCATGTGCTCAAAATTTGAGAATTACCAGTCCTCAAAATCGAGCTCAAATCAGTCCCCAAAGAGAAGAAAAATCAAGAATTTAAATTAGATAATTAACCGAAGAGGCCAAATATTTACCAATTAAAGAAGAAAAGTCGATCAAAGGACAAGAACCAATG